>NC_080199.1:45462988-45563242 GCF_030028045.1 Hippopotamus amphibius kiboko
GAGAGCCTCCACTGCCCCAACTGTCCAACGGCCTCAGGACCACACTTCTAGGGAGTGTGGGTCTGACAGGCAGGGCGGCCTGAGGGAGGAACGTGGATGGCAGGCCAAAGCCACTGCGCTGAGCATTGCCCCTGGAAGTCCCAGCTGCAGGCTCTCTGCTCCACGCCCAAGCTGGAGGGAGCCTGGACCCTGGCCTGCAGACCCAGGCTTGCCCTGGGCACTGCTAGGGCGGGACCCATCCCAGGCTCAGCCAGGCCTCCCTAGGGCTTGTGCTGGCCTAGGCCCCTGCCAGCCAGCAGGAGCTCGACGGAACACAGTTCATTCGAGAAGGCCCCAGGGTGTTGCCGGTGTGTCTCTTGCACTGCTCGGAAGAAGCTGCAGGTCCAGAGGCTGTGTGTGCACGTGGCCACTGGGGCCTGAGGAGAGCAGAGGCATGAGCCCCCTTGCCAGCGGGACTCCTGCCACCTCGGAGTTGCCTGCCACACACCCCCCCCCTGCTGCCTGCGCTGTCTTCCCTGCTGGCAGGCCTCTGGGTGCCCCGGCCAGTCTATGCCAAGGAAGCAAGGTGCTTGCTCTCCCCTTGCTGGAAGCTCCTCCTGCAGCCTTCTGGACCAGGGGACACATGCCCCCTGGACCAGCAGCCTGCAAGGAAGCTGCAGCTTAGCCATCCAGGAAGGCCCGCAGTACCAGGCAGGAAGCCCCCTGCTAAGGACAGCTTTGCCACGCCAAACCTTGGAGGAGCTCATGGAGGCCCGGGCCTGCAGCGTTTTCCACGGGAGAGCACTGGGTTGCCCAAAGCCTCCCCTGCGGCTTCGGAGCACCCTCCAGCCCCCACGCCCTGGCAACCCACTCTGTTGCCGGAGGGAAGTTCCAAGCAGGACGCTCTCGCTTGGGGAGCCAGGGTGCCTCCTGCTTGGAGAGTTGCTCAGGAGCTCCTGTGGAGCGAGGCTTCCCCTCCCATGCTTGGCGGCCAGCAGATGGTGTCCTCGCTCCACCGAAAAACTCGCTGCTTTGAATTCAGCCGTGGATCTCCTAGCTGACGTCTCTGCCCCAAGCAGCAACTCCAGCGTGCACCCAGCCCCCAACAAGGAGAGTGCCTTTCCTGAGCGCTGCTATGCCATGGCAGCTCCGGGAAGGCCTCCTAGGGCCTCCTCTCCCCTCACACCGTCGTGCCATTCAGCCCACCCGGGGAGCAAAGGGCCCCCTGGGCAGGGCTCAGGGTGCAGCCCGTGTGTGGTTTCATGGCTGGGAAAGGGTAGATCCTGACGCTGGCTGCCGGCTTGCGAATGGGGCCGGAGGGCAAGAGCCGGCATTCGTTTCGTGGGAAGCGGGAGATCGGGGGTCTCCAAGCTGCACGCAGATCCCCTCCCTGGCTGCCCCTCTTGCTGCTTCCCGGCTGCCAAGCCTCTCTTCCCCACACGTGCGTCTCACCGAAAGGAGCAGGCTGCTTGCCATTCCTGGCAAGGGCCTCGTCCCACAGGCCCCGTTTCCTCGAAGGGGAGTGCACATTGACCCAGAGCCTCCAGAGGAGCTGCAGTCTCTCCAGCCACAGAGGCCTTGCAGCTGAGCCCAGGACAGCCTGCTGCGTGGAGGGCTTCGATGGGAGGGGGCCGTGCTTCCCTGGCGGGGGCTCTGGCTCACACTGCTTTCCGTGGGGAAACACTGTGTGCGCCAAGTGTCTCCTGGGTGCAGAAGATCTCTCCCCAGCGCCGGAGGTGCGGGGAACCCTCTCTGGACACAGAGCAGTGTTCTAGGCAGGCCTCCCAGGCTGGGAGAGCCTCCACTGCCCCAACTGTCCAACGGCCTCAGGACCACACTTCTAGGGAGTGTGGGTCTGACAGGCAGGGCGGCCTGAGGGAGGAACGTGGATGGCAGGCCAAAGCCACTGCGCTGAGCATTGCCCCTGGAAGTCCCAGCTGCAGGCTCTCTGCTCCACGCCCAAGCTGGAGGGAGCCTGGACCCTGGCCTGCAGACCCA
Source organism: Hippopotamus amphibius kiboko (assembly GCF_030028045.1). NCBI lineage: Eukaryota > Metazoa > Chordata > Mammalia > Artiodactyla > Hippopotamidae > Hippopotamus > Hippopotamus amphibius. The sequence goes on from NC_080199.1 coordinate 45,464,966, forward strand.
GGCTTGCCCTGGGCACTGCTAGGGCGGGACCCATCCCAGGCTCAGCCAGGCCTCCCTAGGGCTTGTGCTGGCCTAGGCCCCTGCCAGCCAGCAGGAGCTCGACGGAACACAGTTCATTCGAGAAGGCCCCAGGGTGTTGCCGGTGTGTCTCTTGCACTGCTCGGAAGAAGCTGCAGGTCCAGAGGCTGTGTGTGCACGTGGCCACTGGGGCCTGAGGAGAGCAGAGGCATGAGCCCCCTTGCCAGCGGGACTCCTGCCACCTCGGAGTTGCCTGCCACACACCCCCCCCCTGCTGCCTGCGCTGTCTTCCCTGCTGGCAGGCCTCTGGGTGCCCCGGCCAGTCTATGCCAAGGAAGCAAGGTGCTTGCTCTCCCCTTGCTGGAAGCTCCTCCTGCAGCCTTCTGGACCAGGGGACACATGCCCCCTGGACCAGCAGCCTGCAAGGAAGCTGCAGCTTAGCCATCCAGGAAGGCCCGCAGTACCAGGCAGGAAGCCCCCTGCTAAGGACAGCTTTGCCACGCCAAACCTTGGAGGAGCTCATGGAGGCCCGGGCCTGCAGCGTTTTCCACGGGAGAGCACTGGGTTGCCCAAAGCCTCCCCTGCGGCTTCGGAGCACCCTCCAGCCCCCACGCCCTGGCAACCCACTCTGTTGCCGGAGGGAAGTTCCAAGCAGGACGCTCTCGCTTGGGGAGCCAGGGTGCCTCCTGCTTGGAGAGTTGCTCAGGAGCTCCTGTGGAGCGAGGCTTCCCCTCCCATGCTTGGCGGCCAGCAGATGGTGTCCTCGCTCCACCGAAAAACTCGCTGCTTTGAATTCAGCCGTGGATCTCCTAGCTGACGTCTCTGCCCCAAGCAGCAACTCCAGCGTGCACCCAGCCCCCAACAAGGAGAGTGCCTTTCCTGAGCGCTGCTATGCCATGGCAGCTCCGGGAAGGCCTCCTAGGGCCTCCTCTCCCCTCACACCGTCGTGCCATTCAGCCCACCCGGGGAGCAAAGGGCCCCCTGGGCAGGGCTCAGGGTGCAGCCCGTGTGTGGTTTCATGGCTGGGAAAGGGTAGATCCTGACGCTGGCTGCCGGCTTGCGAATGGGGCCGGAGGGCAAGAGCCGGCATTCGTTTCGTGGGAAGCGGGAGATCGGGGGTCTCCAAGCTGCACGCAGATCCCCTCCCTGGCTGCCCCTCTTGCTGCTTCCCGGCTGCCAAGCCTCTCTTCCCCACACGTGCGTCTCACCGAAAGGAGCAGGCTGCTTGCCATTCCTGGCAAGGGCCTCGTCCCACAGGCCCCGTTTCCTCGAAGGGGAGTGCACATTGACCCAGAGCCTCCAGAGGAGCTGCAGTCTCTCCAGCCACAGAGGCCTTGCAGCTGAGCCCAGGACAGCCTGCTGCGTGGAGGGCTTCGATGGGAGGGGGCCGTGCTTCCCTGGCGGGGGCTCTGGCTCACACTGCTTTCCGTGGGGAAACACTGTGTGCGCCAAGTGTCTCCCGGGTGCAGAAGATCTCTCCCCAGCGCCGGAGGTGCGGGGAACCCTCTCTGGACACAGAGCAGTGTTCTAGGCAGGCCTCCCAGGCTGGGAGAGCCTCCACTGCCCCAACTGTCCAACGGCCTCAGGACCACACTTCTAGGGAGTGTGGGTCTGACAGGCAGGGCGGCCTGAGGGAGGAACGTGGATGGCAGGCCAAAGCCACTGCGCTGAGCATTGCCCCTGGAAGTCCCAGCTGCAGGCTCTCTGCTCCACGCCCAAGCTGGAGGGAGCCTGGACCCTGGCCTGCAGACCCAGGCTTGCCCTGGGCACTGCTAGGGCGGGACCCATCCCAGGCTCAGCCAGGCCTCCCTAGGGCTTGTGCTGGCCTAGGCCCCTGCCAGCCAGCAGGAGCTCGACGGAACACAGTTCATTCGAGAAGGCCCCAGGGTGTTGCCGGTGTGTCTCTTGCACTGCTCGGAAGAAGCTGCAGGTCCAGAGGCTGTGTGTGCACGTGGCCACTGGGGCCTGAGGAGAGCAGAGGCATGAGCCCCCTTGCCAGCGGGACTCCTGCCACCTCGGAGTTGCCTGCCACACACCCCCCCCCTGCTGCCTGCGCTGTCTTCCCTGCTGGCAGGCCTCTGGGTGCCCCGGCCAGTCTATGCCAAGGAAGCAAGGTGCTTGCTCTCCCCTTGCTGGAAGCTCCTCCTGCAGCCTTCTGGACCAGGGGACACATGCCCCCTGGACCAGCAGCCTGCAAGGAAGCTGCAGCTTAGCCATCCAGGAAGGCCCGCAGTACCAGGCAGGAAGCCCCCTGCTAAGGACAGCTTTGCCACGCCAAACCTTGGAGGAGCTCATGGAGGCCCGGGCCTGCAGCGTTTTCCACGGGAGAGCACTGGGTTGCCCAAAGCCTCCCCTGCGGCTTCGGAGCACCCTCCAGCCCCCACGCCCTGGCAACCCACTCTGTTGCCGGAGGGAAGTTCCAAGCAGGACGCTCTCGCTTGGGGAGCCAGGGTGCCTCCTGCTTGGAGAGTTGCTCAGGAGCTCCTGTGGAGCGAGGCTTCCCCTCCCATGCTTGGCGGCCAGCAGATGGTGTCCTCGCTCCACCGAAAAACTCGCTGCTTTGAATTCAGCCGTGGATCTCCTAGCTGACGTCTCTGCCCCAAGCAGCAACTCCAGCGTGCACCCAGCCCCCAACAAGGAGAGTGCCTTTCCTGAGCGCTGCTATGCCATGGCAGCTCCGGGAAGGCCTCCTAGGGCCTCCTCTCCCCTCACACCGTCGTGCCATTCAGCCCACCCGGGGAGCAAAGGGCCCCCTGGGCAGGGCTCAGGGTGCAGCCCGTGTGTGGTTTCATGGCTGGGAAAGGGTAGATCCTGACGCTGGCTGCCGGCTTGCGAATGGGGCCGGAGGGCAAGAGCCGGCATTCGTTTCGTGGGAAGCGGGAGATCGGGGGTCTCCAAGCTGCACGCAGATCCCCTCCCTGGCTGCCCCTCTTGCTGCTTCCCGGCTGCCAAGCCTCTCTTCCCCACACGTGCGTCTCACCGAAAGGAGCAGGCTGCTTGCCATTCCTGGCAAGGGCCTCGTCCCACAGGCCCCGTTTCCTCGAAGGGGAGTGCACATTGACCCAGAGCCTCCAGAGGAGCTGCAGTCTCTCCAGCCACAGAGGCCTTGCAGCTGAGCCCAGGACAGCCTGCTGCGTGGAGGGCTTCGATGGGAGGGGGCCGTGCTTCCCTGGCGGGGGCTCTGGCTCACACTGCTTTCCGTGGGGAAACACTGTGTGCGCCAAGTGTCTCCCGGGTGCAGAAGATCTCTCCCCAGCGCCGGAGGTGCGGGGAACCCTCTCTGGACACAGAGCAGTGTTCTAGGCAGGCCTCCCAGGCTGGGAGAGCCTCCACTGCCCCAACTGTCCAACGGCCTCAGGACCACACTTCTAGGGAGTGTGGGTCTGACAGGCAGGGCGGCCTGAGGGAGGAACGTGGATGGCAGGCCAAAGCCACTGCGCTGAGCATTGCCCCTGGAAGTCCCAGCTGCAGGCTCTCTGCTCCACGCCCAAGCTGGAGGGAGCCTGGACCCTGGCCTGCAGACCCAGGCTTGCCCTGGGCACTGCTAGGGCGGGACCCATCCCAGGCTCAGCCAGGCCTCCCTAGGGCTTGTGCTGGCCTAGGCCCCTGCCAGCCAGCAGGAGCTCGACGGAACACAGTTCATTCGAGAAGGCCCCAGGGTGTTGCCGGTGTGTCTCTTGCACTGCTCGGAAGAAGCTGCAGGTCCAGAGGCTGTGTGTGCACGTGGCCACTGGGGCCTGAGGAGAGCAGAGGCATGAGCCCCCTTGCCAGCGGGACTCCTGCCACCTCGGAGTTGCCTGCCACACACCCCCCCCTGCTGCCTGCGCTGTCTTCCCTGCTGGCAGGCCTCTGGGTGCCCCGGCCAGTCTATGCCAAGGAAGCAAGGTGCTTGCTCTCCCCTTGCTGGAAGCTCCTCCTGCAGCCTTCTGGACCAGGGGACACATGCCCCCTGGACCAGCAGCCTGCAAGGAAGCTGCAGCTTAGCCATCCAGGAAGGCCCGCAGTACCAGGCAGGAAGCCCCCTGCTAAGGACAGCTTTGCCACGCCAAACCTTGGAGGAGCTCATGGAGGCCCGGGCCTGCAGCGTTTTCCACGGGAGAGCACTGGGTTGCCCAAAGCCTCCCCTGCGGCTTCGGAGCACCCTCCAGCCCCCACGCCCTGGCAACCCACTCTGTTGCCGGAGGGAAGTTCCAAGCAGGACGCTCTCGCTTGGGGAGCCAGGGTGCCTCCTGCTTGGAGAGTTGCTCAGGAACTCCTGTGGAGCGAGGCTTCCCCTCCCATGCTTGGCGGCCAGCAGATGGTGTCCTCGCTCCACCGAAAAACTCGCTGCTTTGAATTCAGCCGTGGATCTCCTAGCTGACGTCTCTGCCCCAAGCAGCAACTCCAGCGTGCACCCAGCCCCCAACAAGGAGAGTGCCTTTCCTGAGCGCTGCTATGCCATGGCAGCTCCGGGAAGGCCTCCTAGGGCCTCCTCTCCCCTCACACCGTCGTGCCATTCAGCCCACCCGGGGAGCAAAGGGCCCCCTGGGCAGGGCTCAGGGTGCAGCCCGTGTGTGGTTTCATGGCTGGGAAAGGGTAGATCCTGACGCTGGCTGCCGGCTTGCGAATGGGGCCGGAGGGCAAGAGCCGGCATTCGTTTCGTGGGAAGCGGGAGATCGGGGGTCTCCAAGCTGCACGCAGATCCCCTCCCTGGCTGCCCCTCTTGCTGCTTCCCGGCTGCCAAGCCTCTCTTCCCCACACGTGCGTCTCACCGAAAGGAGCAGGCTGCTTGCCATTCCTGGCAAGGGCCTCGTCCCACAGGCCCCGTTTCCTCGAAGGGGAGTGCACATTGACCCAGAGCCTCCAGAGGAGCTGCAGTCTCTCCAGCCACAGAGGCCTTGCAGCTGAGCCCAGGACAGCCTGCTGCGTGGAGGGCTTCGATGGGAGGGGGCCGTGCTTCCCTGGCGGGGGCTCTGGCTCACACTGCTTTCCGTGGGGAAACACTGTGTGCGCCAAGTGTCTCCCGGGTGCAGAAGATCTCTCCCCAGCGCCGGAGGTGCGGGGAACCCTCTCTGGACACAGAGCAGTGTTCTAGGCAGGCCTCCCAGGCTGGGAGAGCCTCCACTGCCCCAACTGTCCAACGGCCTCAGGACCACACTTCTAGGGAGTGTGGGTCTGACAGGCAGGGCGGCCTGAGGGAGGAACGTGGATGGCAGGCCAAAGCCACTGCGCTGAGCATTGCCCCTGGAAGTCCCAGCTGCAGGCTCTCTGCTCCACGCCCAAGCTGGAGGGAGCCTGGACCCTGGCCTGCAGACCCAGGCTTGCCCTGGGCACTGCTAGGGCGGGACCCATCCCAGGCTCAGCCAGGCCTCCCTAGGGCTTGTGCTGGCCTAGGCCCCTGCCAGCCAGCAGGAGCTCGACGGAACACAGTTCATTCGAGAAGGCCCCAGGGTGTTGCCGGTGTGTCTCTTGCACTGCTCGGAAGAAGCTGCAGGTCCAGAGGCTGTGTGTGCACGTGGCCACTGGGGCCTGAGGAGAGCAGAGGCATGAGCCCCCTTGCCAGCGGGACTCCTGCCACCTCGGAGTTGCCTGCCACACACCCCCCCCTGCTGCCTGCGCTGTCTTCCCTGCTGGCAGGCCTCTGGGTGCCCCGGCCAGTCTATGCCAAGGAAGCAAGGTGCTTGCTCTCCCCTTGCTGGAAGCTCCTCCTGCAGCCTTCTGGACCAGGGGACACATGCCCCCTGGACCAGCAGCCTGCAAGGAAGCTGCAGCTTAGCCATCCAGGAAGGCCCGCAGTACCAGGCAGGAAGCCCCCTGCTAAGGACAGCTTTGCCACGCCAAACCTTGGAGGAGCTCATGGAGGCCCGGGCCTGCAGCGTTTTCCACGGGAGAGCACTGGGTTGCCCAAAGCCTCCCCTGCGGCTTCGGAGCACCCTCCAGCCCCCACGCCCTGGCAACCCACTCTGTTGCCGGAGGGAAGTTCCAAGCAGGACGCTCTCGCTTGGGGAGCCAGGGTGCCTCCTGCTTGGAGAGTTGCTCAGGAACTCCTGTGGAGCGAGGCTTCCCCTCCCATGCTTGGCGGCCAGCAGATGGTGTCCTCGCTCCACCGAAAAACTCGCTGCTTTGAATTCAGCCGTGGATCTCCTAGCTGACGTCTCTGCCCCAAGCAGCAACTCCAGCGTGCACCCAGCCCCCAACAAGGAGAGTGCCTTTCCTGAGCGCTGCTATGCCATGGCAGCTCCGGGAAGGCCTCCTAGGGCCTCCTCTCCCCTCACACCGTCGTGCCATTCAGCCCACCCGGGGAGCAAAGGGCCCCCTGGGCAGGGCTCAGGGTGCAGCCCGTGTGTGGTTTCATGGCTGGGAAAGGGTAGATCCTGACGCTGGCTGCCGGCTTGCGAATGGGGCCGGAGGGCAAGAGCCGGCATTCGTTTCGTGGGAAGCGGGAGATCGGGGGTCTCCAAGCTGCACGCAGATCCCCTCCCTGGCTGCCCCTCTTGCTGCTTCCCGGCTGCCAAGCCTCTCTTCCCCACACGTGCGTCTCACCGAAAGGAGCAGGCTGCTTGCCATTCCTGGCAAGGGCCTCGTCCCACAGGCCCCGTTTCCTCGAAGGGGAGTGCACATTGACCCAGAGCCTCCAGAGGAGCTGCAGTCTCTCCAGCCACAGAGGCCTTGCAGCTGAGCCCAGGACAGCCTGCTGCGTGGAGGGCTTCGATGGGAGGGGGCCGTGCTTCCCTGGCGGGGGCTCTGGCTCACACTGCTTTCCGTGGGGAAACACTGTGTGCGCCAAGTGTCTCCCGGGTGCAGAAGATCTCTCCCCAGCGCCGGAGGTGCGGGGAACCCTCTCTGGACACAGAGCAGTGTTCTAGGCAGGCCTCCCAGGCTGGGAGAGCCTCCACTGCCCCAGCTGTCCAACGGCCTCAGGACCACACTTCTAGGGAGTGTGGGTCTGACAGGCAGGGCGGCCTGAGGGAGGAACGTGGATGGCAGGCCAAAGCCACTGCGCTGAGCATTGCCCCTGGAAGTCCCAGCTGCAGGCTCTCTGCTCCACGCCCAAGCTGGAGGGAGCCTGGACCCTGGCCTGCAGACCCAGGCTTGCCCTGGGCACTGCTAGGGCGGGACCCATCCCAGGCTCAGCCAGGCCTCCCTAGGGCTTGTGCTGGCCTAGGCCCCTGCCAGCCAGCAGGAGCTCGGCGGAACACAGTTCATTCGAGAAGGCCCCAGGGTGTTGCCGGTGTGTCTCTTGCACTGCTCGGAAGAAGCTGCAGGTCCAGAGGCTGTGTGTGCACGTGGCCACTGGGGCCTGAGGAGAGCAGAGGCATGAGCCCCCTTGCCAGCGGGACTCCTGCCACCTCGGAGTTGCCTGCCACACACCCCCCCCTGCTGCCTGCGCTGTCTTCCCTGCTGGCAGGCCTCTGGGTGCCCCGGCCAGTCTATGCCAAGGAAGCAAGGTGCTTGCTCTCCCCTTGCTGGAAGCTCCTCCTACAGCCTTCTGGACCAGGGGACACATGCCCCCTGGACCAGCAGCCTGCAAGGAAGCTGCAGCTTAGCCATCCAGGAAGGCCCGCAGTACCAGGCAGGAAGCCCCCTGCTAAGGACAGCTTTGCCATGCCAAACCTTGGAGGAGCTCATGGAGGCCCGGGCCTGCAGCGTTTTCCACGGGAGAGCACTGGGTTGCCCAAAGCCTCCCCTGCGGCTTCGGAGCACCCTCCAGCCCCCACGCCCTGGCAACCCACTCTGTTGCCGGAGGGAAGTTCCAAGCAGGACGCTCTCGCTTGGGGAGCCAGGGTGCCTCCTGCTTGGAGAGTTGCTCAGGAACTCCTGTGGAGCGAGGCTTCCCCTCCCATGCTTGGCGGCCAGCAGATGGTGTCCTCGCTCCACCGAAAAACTCGCTGCTTTGAATTCAGCCGTGGATCTCCTAGCTGACGTCTCTGCCCCAAGCAGCAACTCCAGCGTGCACCCAGCCCCCAACAAGGAGAGTGCCTTTCCTGAGCGCTGCTATGCCATGGCAGCTCCGGGAAGGCCTCCTAGGGCCTCCTCTCCCCTCACACCGTCGTGCCATTCAGCCCACCCGGGGAGCAAAGGGCCCCCTGGGCAGGGCTCAGGGTGCAGCCCGTGTGTGGTTTCATGGCTGGGAAAGGGTAGATCCTGACGCTGGCTGCCGGCTTGCGAATGGGGCCGGAGGGCAAGAGCCGGCATTCGTTTCGTGGGAAGCGGGAGATCGGGGGTCTCCAAGCTGCACGCAGATCCCCTCCCTGGCTGCCCCTCTTGCTGCTTCCCGGCTGCCAAGCCTCTCTTCCCCACACGTGCGTCTCACCGAAAGGAGCAGGCTGCTTGCCATTCCTGGCAAGGGCCTCGTCCCACAGGCCCCGTTTCCTCGAAGGGGAGTGCACATTGACCCAGAGCCTCCAGAGGAGCTGCAGTCTCTCCAGCCACAGAGGCCTTGCAGCTGAGCCCAGGACAGCCTGCTGCGTGGAGGGCTTCGATGGGAGGGGGCCGTGCTTCCCTGGCGGGGGCTCTGGCTCACACTGCTTTCCGTGGGGAAACACTGTGTGCGCCAAGTGTCTCCCGGGTGCAGAAGATCTCTCCCCAGCGCCGGAGGTGCGGGGAACCCTCTCTGGACACAGAGCAGTGTTCTAGGCAGGCCTCCCAGGCTGGGAGAGCCTCCACTGCCCCAGCTGTCCAACGGCCTCAGGACCACACTTCTAGGGAGTGTGGGTCTGACAGGCAGGGCGGCCTGAGGGAGGAACGTGGATGGCAGGCCAAAGCCACTGCGCTGAGCATTGCCCCTGGAAGTCCCAGCTGCAGGCTCTCTGCTCCACGCCCAAGCTGGAGGGAGCCTGGACCCTGGCCTGCAGACCCAGGCTTGCCCTGGGCACTGCTAGGGCGGGACCCATCCCAGGCTCAGCCAGGCCTCCCTAGGGCTTGTGCTGGCCTAGGCCCCTGCCAGCCAGCAGGAGCTCGGCGGAACACAGTTCATTCGAGAAGGCCCCAGGGTGTTGCCGGTGTGTCTCTTGCACTGCTCGGAAGAAGCTGCAGGTCCAGAGGCTGTGTGTGCACGTGGCCACTGGGGCCTGAGGAGAGCAGAGGCATGAGCCCCCTTGCCAGCGGGACTCCTGCCACCTCGGAGTTGCCTGCCACACACCCCCCCCTGCTGCCTGCGCTGTCTTCCCTGCTGGCAGGCCTCTGGGTGCCCCGGCCAGTCTATGCCAAGGAAGCAAGGTGCTTGCTCTCCCCTTGCTGGAAGCTCCTCCTACAGCCTTCTGGACCAGGGGACACATGCCCCCTGGACCAGCAGCCTGCAAGGAAGCTGCAGCTTAGCCATCCAGGAAGGCCCGCAGTACCAGGCAGGAAGCCCCCTGCTAAGGACAGCTTTGCCATGCCAAACCTTGGAGGAGCTCATGGAGGCCCGGGCCTGCAGCGTTTTCCACGGGAGAGCACTGGGTTGCCCAAAGCCTCCCCTGCGGCTTCGGAGCACCCTCCAGCCCCCACGCCCTGGCAACCCACTCTGTTGCCGGAGGGAAGTTCCAAGCAGGACGCTCTCGCTTGGGGAGCCAGGGTGCCTCCTGCTTGGAGAGTTGCTCAGGAACTCCTGTGGAGCGAGGCTTCCCCTCCCATGCTTGGCGGCCAGCAGATGGTGTCCTCGCTCCACCGAAAAACTCGCTGCTTTGAATTCAGCCGTGGATCTCCTAGCTGACGTCTCTGCCCCAAGCAGCAACTCCAGCGTGCACCCAGCCCCCAACAAGGAGAGTGCCTTTCCTGAGCGCTGCTATGCCATGGCAGCTCCGGGAAGGCCTCCTAGGGCCTCCTCTCCCCTCACACCGTCGTGCCATTCAGCCCACCCGGGGAGCAAAGGGCCCCCTGGGCAGGGCTCAGGGTGCAGCCCGTGTGTGGTTTCATGGCTGGGAAAGGGTAGATCCTGACGCTGGCTGCCGGCTTGCGAATGGGGCCGGAGGGCAAGAGCCGGCATTCGTTTCGTGGGAAGCGGGAGATCGGGGGTCTCCAAGCTGCACGCAGATCCCCTCCCTGGCTGCCCCTCTTGCTGCTTCCCGGCTGCCAAGCCTCTCTTCCCCACACGTGCGTCTCACCGAAAGGAGCAGGCTGCTTGCCATTCCTGGCAAGGGCCTCGTCCCACAGGCCCCGTTTCCTCGAAGGGGAGTGCACATTGACCCAGAGCCTCCAGAGGAGCTGCAGTCTCTCCAGCCACAGAGGCCTTGCAGCTGAGCCCAGGACAGCCTGCTGCGTGGAGGGCTTCGATGGGAGGGGGCCGTGCTTCCCTGGCGGGGGCTCTGGCTCACACTGCTTTCCGTGGGGAAACACTGTGTGCGCCAAGTGTCTCCCGGGTGCAGAAGATCTCTCCCCAGCGCCGGAGGTGCGGGGAACCCTCTCTGGACACAGAGCAGTGTTCTAGGCAGGCCTCCCAGGCTGGGAGAGCCTCCACTGCCCCAACTGTCCAACGGCCTCAGGACCACACTTCTAGGGAGTGTGGGTCTGACAGGCAGGGCGGCCTGAGGGAGGAACGTGGATGGCAGGCCAAAGCCACTGCGCTGAGCATTGCCCCTGGAAGTCCCAGCTGCAGGCTCTCTGCTCCACGCCCAAGCTGGAGGGAGCCTGGACCCTGGCCTGCAGACCCAGGCTTGCCCTGGGCACTGCTAGGGCGGGACCCATCCCAGGCTCAGCCAGGCCTCCCTAGGGCTTGTGCTGGCCTAGGCCCCTGCCAGCCAGCAGGAGCTCGACGGAACACAGTTCATTCGAGAAGGCCCCAGGGTGTTGCCGGTGTGTCTCTTGCACTGCTCGGAAGAAGCTGCAGGTCCAGAGGCTGTGTGTGCACGTGGCCACTGGGGCCTGAGGAGAGAAGAGGCATGAGCCCCCTTGCCAGCGGGACTCCTGCCACCTCGGAGTTGCCTGCCACACACCCCCCCCTGCTGCCTGCGCTGTCTTCCCTGCTGGCAGGCCTCTGGGTGCCCCGGCCAGTCTATGCCAAGGAAGCAAGGTGCTTGCTCTCCCCTTGCTGGAAGCTCCTCCTGCAGCCTTCTGGACCAGGGGACACATGCCCCCTGGACCAGCAGCCTGCAAGGAAGCTGCAGCTTAGCCATCCAGGAAGGCCCGCAGTACCAGGCAGGAAGCCCCCTGCTAAGGACAGCTTTGCCACGCCAAACCTTGGAGGAGCTCATGGAGGCCCGGGCCTGCAGCGTTTTCCACGGGAGAGCACTGGGTTGCCCAAAGCCTCCCCTGCGGCTTCGGAGCACCCTCCAGCCCCCACGCCCTGGCAACCCACTCTGTTGCCGGAGGGAAGTTCCAAGCAGGACGCTCTCGCTTGGGGAGCCAGGGTGCCTCCTGCTTGGAGAGTTGCTCAGGAACTCCTGTGGAGCGAGGCTTCCCCTCCCATGCTTGGCGGCCAGCAGATGGTGTCCTCGCTCCACCGAAAAACTCGCTGCTTTGAATTCAGCCGTGGATCTCCTAGCTGACGTCTCTGCCCCAAGCAGCAACTCCAGCGTGCACCCAGCCCCCAACAAGGAGAGTGCCTTTCCTGAGCGCTGCTATGCCATGGCAGCTCCGGGAAGGCCTCCTAGGGCCTCCTCTCCCCTCACACCGTCGTGCCATTCAGCCCACCCGGGGAGCAAAGGGCCCCCTGGGCAGGGCTCAGGGTGCAGCCCGTGTGTGGTTTCATGGCTGGGAAAGGGTAGATCCTGACGCTGGCTGCCGGCTTGCGAATGGGGCCGGAGGGCAAGAGCCGGCATTCGTTTCGTGGGAAGCGGGAGATCGGGGGTCTCCAAGCTGCACGCAGATCCCCTCCCTGGCTGCCCCTCTTGCTGCTTCCCGGCTGCCAAGCCTCTCTTCCCCACACGTGCGTCTCACCGAAAGGAGCAGGCTGCTTGCCATTCCTGGCAAGGGCCTCGTCCCACAGGCCCCGTTTCCTCGAAGGGGAGTGCACATTGACCCAGAGCCTCCAGAGGAGCTGCAGTCTCTCCAGCCACAGAGGCCTTGCAGCTGAGCCCAGGACAGCCTGCTGCGTGGAGGGCTTCGATGGGAGGGGGCCGTGCTTCCCTGGCGGGGGCTCTGGCTCACACTGCTTTCCATGGGGAAACACTGTGTGCGCCAAGTGTCTCCTGGGTGCAGAAGATCTCTCCCCAGCGCCGGAGGTGCGGGGAACCCTCTCTGGACACAGAGCAGTGTTCTAGGCAGGCCTCCCAGGCTGGGAGAGCCTCCACTGCCCCAACTGTCCAACGGCCTCAGGACCACACTTCTAGGGAGTGTGGGTCTGACAGGCAGGGCGGCCTGAGGGAGGAACGTGGATGGCAGGCCAAAGCCACTGCGCTGAGCATTGCCCCTGGAAGTCCCAGCTGCAGGCTCTCTGCTCCACGCCCAAGCTGGAGGGAGCCTGGACCCTGGCCTGCAGACCCAGGCTTGCCCTGGGCACTGCTAGGGCGGGACCCATCCCAGGCTCAGCCAGGCCTCCCTAGGGCTTGTGCTGGCCTAGGCCCCTGCCAGCCAGCAGGAGCTCGACGGAACACAGTTCATTCGAGAAGGCCCCAGGGTGTTGCCGGTGTGTCTCTTGCACTGCTCGGAAGAAGCTGCAGGTCCAGAGGCTGTGTGTGCACGTGGCCACTGGGGCCTGAGGAGAGAAGAGGCATGAGCCCCCTTGCCAGCGGGACTCCTGCCACCTCGGAGTTGCCTGCCACACACCCCCCCCTGCTGCCTGCGCTGTCTTCCCTGCTGGCAGGCCTCTGGGTGCCCCGGCCAGTCTATGCCAAGGAAGCAAGGTGCTTGCTCTCCCCTTGCTGGAAGCTCCTCCTGCAGCCTTCTGGACCAGGGGACACATGCCCCCTGGACCAGCAGCCTGCAAGGAAGCTGCAGCTTAGCCATCCAGGAAGGCCCGCAGTACCAGGCAGGAAGCCCCCTGCTAAGGACAGCTTTGCCACGCCAAACCTTGGAGGAGCTCATGGAGGCCCGGGCCTGCAGCGTTTTCCACGGGAGAGCACTGGGTTGCCCAAAGCCTCCCCTGCGGCTTCGGAGCACCCTCCAGCCCCCACGCCCTGGCAACCCACTCTGTTGCCGGAGGGAAGTTCCAAGCAGGACGCTCTCGCTTGGGGAGCCAGGGTGCCTCCTGCTTGGAGAGTTGCTCAGGAACTCCTGTGGAGCGAGGCTTCCCCTCCCATGCTTGGCGGCCAGCAGATGGTGTCCTCGCTCCACCGAAAAACTCGCTGCTTTGAATTCAGCCGTGGATCTCCTAGCTGACGTCTCTGCCCCAAGCAGCAACTCCAGCGTGCACCCAGCCCCCAACAAGGAGAGTGCCTTTCCTGAGCGCTGCTATGCCATGGCAGCTCCGGGAAGGCCTCCTAGGGCCTCCTCTCCCCTCACACCGTCGTGCCATTCAGCCCACCCGGGGAGCAAAGGGCCCCCTGGGCAGGGCTCAGGGTGCAGCCCGTGTGTGGTTTCATGGCTGGGAAAGGGTAGATCCTGACGCTGGCTGCCGGCTTGCGAATGGGGCCGGAGGGCAAGAGCCGGCATTCGTTTCGTGGGAAGCGGGAGATCGGGGGTCTCCAAGCTGCACGCAGATCCCCTCCCTGGCTGCCCCTCTTGCTGCTTCCCGGCTGCCAAGCCTCTCTTCCCCACACGTGCGTCTCACCGAAAGGAGCAGGCTGCTTGCCATTCCTGGCAAGGGCCTCGTCCCACAGGCCCCGTTTCCTCGAAGGGGAGTGCACATTGACCCAGAGCCTCCAGAGGAGCTGCAGTCTCTCCAGCCACAGAGGCCTTGCAGCTGAGCCCAGGACAGCCTGCTGCGTGGAGGGCTTCGATGGGAGGGGGCCGTGCTTCCCTGGCGGGGGCTCTGGCTCACACTGCTTTCCGTGGGGAAACACTGTGTGCGCCAAGTGTCTCCCGGGTGCAGAAGATCTCTCCCCAGCGCCGGAGGTGCGGGGAACCCTCTCTGGACACAGAGCAGTGTTCTAGGCAGGCCTCCCAGGCTGGGAGAGCCTCCACTGCCCCAGCTGTCCAACGGCCTCAGGACCACACTTCTAGGGAGTGTGGGTCTGACAGGCAGGGCGGCCTGAGGGAGGAACGTGGATGGCAGGCCAAAGCCACTGCGCTGAGCATTGCCCCTGGAAGTCCCAGCTGCAGGCTCTCTGCTCCACGCCCAAGCTGGAGGGAGCCTGGACCCTGGCCTGCAGACCCAGGCTTGCCCTGGGCACTGCTAGGGCGGGACCCATCCCAGGCTCAGCCAGGCCTCCCTAGGGCTTGTGCTGGCCTAGGCCCCTGCCAGCCAGCAGGAGCTCGACGGAACACAGTTCATTCGAGAAGGCCCCAGGGTGTTGCCGGTGTGTCTCTTGCACTGCTCGGAAGAAGCTGCAGGTCCAGAGGCTGTGTGTGCACGTGGCCACTGGGGCCTGAGGAGAGAAGAGGCATGAGCCCCCTTGCAAGCGGGACTCCTGCCACCTCGGAGTTGCCTGCCACACACCCCCCCTGCTGCCTGCGCTGTCTTCCCTGCTGGCAGGCCTCTGGGTGCCCCGGCCAGTCTATGCCAAGGAAGCAAGGTGCTTGCTCTCCCCTTGCTGGAAGCTCCTCCTACAGCCTTCTGGACCAGGGGACACATGCCCCCTGGACCAGCAGCCTGCAAGGAAGCTGCAGCTTAGCCATCCAGGAAGGCCCGCAGTACCAGGCAGGAAGCCCCCTGCTAAGGACAGCTTTGCCACGCCAAACCTTGGAGGAGCTCATGGAGGCCCGGGCCTGCAGCGTTTTCCACGGGAGAGCACTGGGTTGCCCAAAGCCTCCCCTGCGGCTTCGGAGCACCCTCCAGCCCCCACGCCCTGGCAACCCACTCTGTTGCCGGAGGGAAGTTCCAAGCAGGACGCTCTCGCTTGGGGAGCCAGGGTGCCTCCTGCTTGGAGAGTTGCTCAGGAACTCCTGTGGAGCGAGGCTTCCCCTCCCATGCTTGGCGGCCAGCAGATGGTGTCCTCGCTCCACCGAAAAACTCGCTGCTTTGAATTCAGCCGTGGATCTCCTAGCTGACGTCTCTGCCCCAAGCAGCAACTCCAGCGTGCACCCAGCCCCCAACAAGGAGAGTGCCTTTCCTGAGCGCTGCTATGCCATGGCAGCTCCGGGAAGGCCTCCTAGGGCCTCCTCTCCCCTCACACCGTCGTGCCATTCAGCCCACCCGGGGAGCAAAGGGCCCCCTGGGCAGGGCTCAGGGTGCAGCCCGTGTGTGGTTTCATGGCTGGGAAAGGGTAGATCCTGACGCTGGCTGCCGGCTTGCGAATGGGGCCGGAGGGCAAGAGCCGGCATTCGTTTCGTGGGAAGCGGGAGATCGGGGGTCTCCAAGCTGCACGCAGATCCCCTCCCTGGCTGCCCCTCTTGCTGCTTCCCGGCTGCCAAGCCTCTCTTCCCCACACGTGCGTCTCACCGAAAGGAGCAGGCTGCTTGCCATTCCTGGCAAGGGCCTCGTCCCACAGGCCCCGTTTCCTCGAAGGGGAGTGCACATTGACCCAGAGCCTCCAGAGGAGCTGCAGTCTCTCCAGCCACAGAGGCCTTGCAGCTGAGCCCAGGACAGCCTGCTGCGTGGAGGGCTTCGATGGGAGGGGGCCGTGCTTCCCTGGCGGGGGCTCTGGCTCACACTGCTTTCCGTGGGGAAACACTGTGTGCGCCAAGTGTCTCCCGGGTGCAGAAGATCTCTCCCCAGCGCCGGAGGTGCGGGGAACCCTCTCTGGACACAGAGCAGTGTTCTAGGCAGGCCTCCCAGGCTGGGAGAGCCTCCACTGCCCCAGCTGTCCAACGGCCTCAGGACCACACTTCTAGGGAGTGTGGGTCTGACAGGCAGGGCGGCCTGAGGGAGGAACGTGGATGGCAGGCCAAAGCCACTGCGCTGAGCATTGCCCCTGGAAGTCCCAGCTGCAGGCTCTCTGCTCCACGCCCAAGCTGGAGGGAGCCTGGACCCTGGCCTGCAGACCCAGGCTTGCCCTGGGCACTGCTAGGGCGGGACCCATCCCAGGCTCAGCCAGGCCTCCCTAGGGCTTGTGCTGGCCTAGGCCCCTGCCAGCCAGCAGGAGCTCGACGGAACACAGTTCATTCGAGAAGGCCCCAGGGTGTTGCCGGTGTGTCTCTTGCACTGCTCGGAAGAAGCTGCAGGTCCAGAGGCTGTGTGTGCACGTGGCCACTGGGGCCTGAGGAGAGCAGAGGCATGAGCCCCCTTGCCAGCGGGACTCCTGCCACCTCGGAGTTGCCTGCCACACACCCCCCCCTGCTGCCTGCGCTGTCTTCCCTGCTGGCAGGCCTCTGGGTGCCCCGGCCAGTCTATGCCAAGGAAGCAAGGTGCTTGCTCTCCCCTTGCTGGAAGCTCCTCCTGCAGCCTTCTGGACCAGGGGACACATGCCCCCTGGACCAGCAGCCTGCAAGGAAGCTGCAGCTTAGCCATCCAGGAAGGCCCGCAGTACCAGGCAGGAAGCCCCCTGCTAAGGACAGCTTTGCCACGCCAAACCTTGGAGGAGCTCATGGAGGCCCGGGCCTGCAGCGTTTTCCACGGGAGAGCACTGGGTTGCCCAAAGCCTCCCCTGCGGCTTCGGAGCACCCTCCAGCCCCCACGCCCTGGCAACCCACTCTGTTGCCGGAGGGAAGTTCCAAGCAGGACGCTCTCGCTTGGGGAGCCAGGGTGCCTCCTGCTTGGAGAGTTGCTCAGGAACTCCTGTGGAGCGAGGCTTCCCCTCCCATGCTTGGCGGCCAGCAGATGGTGTCCTCGCTCCACCGAAAAACTCGCTGCTTTGAATTCAGCCGTGGATCTCCTAGCTGACGTCTCTGCCCCAAGCAGCAACTCCAGCGTGCACCCAGCCCCCAACAAGGAGAGTGCCTTTCCTGAGCGCTGCTATGCCATGGCAGCTCCGGGAAGGCCTCCTAGGGCCTCCTCTCCCCTCACACCGTCGTGCCATTCAGCCCACCCGGGGAGCAAAGGGCCCCCTGGGCAGGGCTCAGGGTGCAGCCCGTGTGTGGTTTCATGGCTGGGAAAGGGTAGATCCTGACGCTGGCTGCCGGCTTGCGAATGGGGCCGGAGGGCAAGAGCCGGCATTCGTTTCGTGGGAAGCGGGAGATCGGGGGTCTCCAAGCTGCACGCAGATCCCCTCCCTGGCTGCCCCTCTTGCTGCTTCCCGGCTGCCAAGCCTCTCTTCCCCACACGTGCGTCTCACCGAAAGGAGCAGGCTGCTTGCCATTCCTGGCAAGGGCCTCGTCCCACAGGCCCCGTTTCCTCGAAGGGGAGTGCACATTGACCCAGAGCCTCCAGAGGAGCTGCAGTCTCTCCAGCCACAGAGGCCTTGCAGCTGAGCCCAGGACAGCCTGCTGCGTGGAGGGCTTCGATGGGAGGGGGCCGTGCTTCCCTGGCGGGGGCTCTGGCTCACACTGCTTTCCGTGGGGAAACACTGTGTGCGCCAAGTGTCTCCCGGGTGCAGAAGATCTCTCCCCAGCGCCGGAGGTGCGGGGAACCCTCTCTGGACACAGAGCAGTGTTCTAGGCAGGCCTCCCAGGCTGGGAGAGCCTCCACTGCCCCAGCTGTCCAACGGCCTCAGGACCACACTTCTAGGGAGTGTGGGTCTGACAGGCAGGGCGGCCTGAGGGAGGAACGTGGATGGCAGGCCAAAGCCACTGCGCTGAGCATTGCCCCTGGAAGTCCCAGCTGCAGGCTCTCTGCTCCACGCCCAAGCTGGAGGGAGCCTGGACCCTGGCCTGCAGACCCAGGCTTGCCCTGGGCACTGCTAGGGCGGGACCCATCCCAGGCTCAGCCAGGCCTCCCTAGGGCTTGTGCTGGCCTAGGCCCCTGCCAGCCAGCAGGAGCTCGGCGGAACACAGTTCATTCGAGAAGGCCCCAGGGTGTTGCCGGTGTGTCTCTTGCACTGCTCGGAAGAAGCTGCAGGTCCAGAGGCTGTGTGTGCACGTGGCCACTGGGGCCTGAGGAGAGCAGAGGCATGAGCCCCCTTGCCAGCGGGACTCCTGCCACCTCGGAGTTGCCTGCCACACACCCCCCCCTGCTGCCTGCGCTGTCTTCCCTGCTGGCAGGCCTCTGGGTGCCCCGGCCAGTCTATGCCAAGGAAGCAAGGTGCTTGCTCTCCCCTTGCTGGAAGCTCCTCCTACAGCCTTCTGGACCAGGGGACACATGCCCCCTGGACCAGCAGCCTGCAAGGAAGCTGCAGCTTAGCCATCCAGGAAGGCCCGCAGTACCAGGCAGGAAGCCCCCTGCTAAGGACAGCTTTGCCATGCCAAACCTTGGAGGAGCTCATGGAGGCCCGGGCCTGCAGCGTTTTCCACGGGAGAGCACTGGGTTGCCCAAAGCCTCCCCTGCGGCTTCGGAGCACCCTCCAGCCCCCACGCCCTGGCAACCCACTCTGTTGCCGGAGGGAAGTTCCAAGCAGGACGCTCTCGCTTGGGGAGCCAGGGTGCCTCCTGCTTGGAGAGTTGCTCAGGAACTCCTGTGGAGCGAGGCTTCCCCTCCCATGCTTGGCGGCCAGCAGATGGTGTCCTCGCTCCACCGAAAAACTCGCTGCTTTGAATTCAGCCGTGGATCTCCTAGCTGACGTCTCTGCCCCAAGCAGCAACTCCAGCGTGCACCCAGCCCCCAACAAGGAGAGTGCCTTTCCTGAGCGCTGCTATGCCATGGCAGCTCCGGGAAGGCCTCCTAGGGCCTCCTCTCCCCTCACACCGTCGTGCCATTCAGCCCACCCGGGGAGCAAAGGGCCCCCTGGGCAGGGCTCAGGGTGCAGCCCGTGTGTGGTTTCATGGCTGGGAAAGGGTAGATCCTGACGCTGGCTGCCGGCTTGCGAATGGGGCCGGAGGGCAAGAGCCGGCATTCGTTTCGTGGGAAGCGGGAGATCGGGGGTCTCCAAGCTGCACGCAGATCCCCTCCCTGGCTGCCCCTCTTGCTGCTTCCCGGCTGCCAAGCCTCTCTTCCCCACACGTGCGTCTCACCGAAAGGAGCAGGCTGCTTGCCATTCCTGGCAAGGGCCTCGTCCCACAGGCCCCGTTTCCTCGAAGGGGAGTGCACATTGACCCAGAGCCTCCAGAGGAGCTGCAGTCTCTCCAGCCACAGAGGCCTTGCAGCTGAGCCCAGGACAGCCTGCTGCGTGGAGGGCTTCGATGGGAGGGGGCCGTGCTTCCCTGGCGGGGGCTCTGGCTCACACTGCTTTCCGTGGGGAAACACTGTGTGCGCCAAGTGTCTCCCGGGTGCAGAAGATCTCTCCCCAGCGCCGGAGGTGCGGGGAACCCTCTCTGGACACAGAGCAGTGTTCTAGGCAGGCCTCCCAGGCTGGGAGAGCCTCCACTGCCCCAGCTGTCCAACGGCCTCAGGACCACACTTCTAGGGAGTGTGGGTCTGACAGGCAGGGCGGCCTGAGGGAGGAACGTGGATGGCAGGCCAAAGCCACTGCGCTGAGCATTGCCCCTGGAAGTCCCAGCTGCAGGCTCTCTGCTCCACGCCCAAGCTGGAGGGAGCCTGGACCCTGGCCTGCAGACCCAGGCTTGCCCTGGGCACTGCTAGGGCGGGACCCATCCCAGGCTCAGCCAGGCCTCCCTAGGGCTTGTGCTGGCCTAGGCCCCTGCCAGCCAGCAGGAGCTCGGCGGAACACAGTTCATTCGAGAAGGCCCCAGGGTGTTGCCGGTGTGTCTCTTGCACTGCTCGGAAGAAGCTGCAGGTCCAGAGGCTGTGTGTGCACGTGGCCACTGGGGCCTGAGGAGAGCAGAGGCATGAGCCCCCTTGCCAGCGGGACTCCTGCCACCTCGGAGTTGCCTGCCACACACCCCCCCCTGCTGCCTGCGCTGTCTTCCCTGCTGGCAGGCCTCTGGGTGCCCCGGCCAGTCTATGCCAAGGAAGCAAGGTGCTTGCTCTCCCCTTGCTGGAAGCTCCTCCTACAGCCTTCTGGACCAGGGGACACATGCCCCCTGGACCAGCAGCCTGCAAGGAAGCTGCAGCTTAGCCATCCAGGAAGGCCCGCAGTACCAGGCAGGAAGCCCCCTGCTAAGGACAGCTTTGCCATGCCAAACCTTGGAGGAGCTCATGGAGGCCCGGGCCTGCAGCGTTTTCCACGGGAGAGCACTGGGTTGCCCAAAGCCTCCCCTGCGGCTTCGGAGCACCCTCCAGCCCCCACGCCCTGGCAACCCACTCTGTTGCCGGAGGGAAGTTCCAAGCAGGACGCTCTCGCTTGGGGAGCCAGGGTGCCTCCTGCTTGGAGAGTTGCTCAGGAACTCCTGTGGAGCGAGGCTTCCCCTCCCATGCTTGGCGGCCAGCAGATGGTGTCCTCGCTCCACCGAAAAACTCGCTGCTTTGAATTCAGCCGTGGATCTCCTAGCTGACGTCTCTGCCCCAAGCAGCAACTCCAGCGTGCACCCAGCCCCCAACAAGGAGAGTGCCTTTCCTGAGCGCTGCTATGCCATGGCAGCTCCGGGAAGGCCTCCTAGGGCCTCCTCTCCCCTCACACCGTCGTGCCATTCAGCCCACCCGGGGAGCAAAGGGCCCCCTGGGCAGGGCTCAGGGTGCAGCCCGTGTGTGGTTTCATGGCTGGGAAAGGGTAGATCCTGACGCTGGCTGCCGGCTTGCGAATGGGGCCGGAGGGCAAGAGCCGGCATTCGTTTCGTGGGAAGCGGGAGATCGGGGGTCTCCAAGCTGCACGCAGATCCCCTCCCTGGCTGCCCCTCTTGCTGCTTCCCGGCTGCCAAGCCTCTCTTCCCCACACGTGCGTCTCACCGAAAGGAGCAGGCTGCTTGCCATTCCTGGCAAGGGCCTCGTCCCACAGGCCCCGTTTCCTCGAAGGGGAGTGCACATTGACCCAGAGCCTCCAGAGGAGCTGCAGTCTCTCCAGCCACAGAGGCCTTGCAGCTGAGCCCAGGACAGCCTGCTGCGTGGAGGGCTTCGATGGGAGGGGGCCGTGCTTCCCTGGCGGGGGCTCTGGCTCACACTGCTTTCCGTGGGGAAACACTGTGTGCGCCAAGTGTCTCCCGGGTGCAGAAGATCTCTCCCCAGCGCCGGAGGTGCGGGGAACCCTCTCTGGACACAGAGCAGTGTTCTAGGCAGGCCTCCCAGGCTGGGAGAGCCTCCACTGCCCCAACTGTCCAACGGCCTCAGGACCACACTTCTAGGGAGTGTGGGTCTGACAGGCAGGGCGGCCTGAGGGAGGAACGTGGATGGCAGGCCAAAGCCACTGCGCTGAGCATTGCCCCTGGAAGTCCCAGCTGCAGGCTCTCTGCTCCACGCCCAAGCTGGAGGGAGCCTGGACCCTGGCCTGCAGACCCAGGCTTGCCCTGGGCACTGCTAGGGCGGGACCCATCCCAGGCTCAGCCAGGCCTCCCTAGGGCTTGTGCTGGCCTAGGCCCCTGCCAGCCAGCAGGAGCTCGACGGAACACAGTTCATTCGAGAAGGCCCCAGGGTGTTGCCGGTGTGTCTCTTGCACTGCTCGGAAGAAGCTGCAGGTCCAGAGGCTGTGTGTGCACGTGGCCACTGGGGCCTGAGGAGAGAAGAGGCATGAGCCCCCTTGCCAGCGGGACTCCTGCCACCTCGGAGTTGCCTGCCACACACCCCCCCCTGCTGCCTGCGCTGTCTTCCCTGCTGGCAGGCCTCTGGGTGCCCCGGCCAGTCTATGCCAAGGAAGCAAGGTGCTTGCTCTCCCCTTGCTGGAAGCTCCTCCTGCAGCCTTCTGGACCAGGGGACACATGCCCCCTGGACCAGCAGCCTGCAAGGAAGCTGCAGCTTAGCCATCCAGGAAGGCCCGCAGTACCAGGCAGGAAGCCCCCTGCTAAGGACAGCTTTGCCACGCCAAACCTTGGAGGAGCTCATGGAGGCCCGGGCCTGCAGCGTTTTCCACGGGAGAGCACTGGGTTGCCCAAAGCCTCCCCTGCGGCTTCGGAGCACCCTCCAGCCCCCACGCCCTGGCAACCCACTCTGTTGCCGGAGGGAAGTTCCAAGCAGGACGCTCTCGCTTGGGGAGCCAGGGTGCCTCCTGCTTGGAGAGTTGCTCAGGAACTCCTGTGGAGCGAGGCTTCCCCTCCCATGCTTGGCGGCCAGCAGATGGTGTCCTCGCTCCACCGAAAAACTCGCTGCTTTGAATTCAGCCGTGGATCTCCTAGCTGACGTCTCTGCCCCAAGCAGCAACTCCAGCGTGCACCCAGCCCCCAACAAGGAGAGTGCCTTTCCTGAGCGCTGCTATGCCATGGCAGCTCCGGGAAGGCCTCCTAGGGCCTCCTCTCCCCTCACACCGTCGTGCCATTCAGCCCACCCGGGGAGCAAAGGGCCCCCTGGGCAGGGCTCAGGGTGCAGCCCGTGTGTGGTTTCATGGCTGGGAAAGGGTAGATCCTGACGCTGGCTGCCGGCTTGCGAATGGGGCCGGAGGGCAAGAGCCGGCATTCGTTTCGTGGGAAGCGGGAGATCGGGGGTCTCCAAGCTGCACGCAGATCCCCTCCCTGGCTGCCCCTCTTGCTGCTTCCCGGCTGCCAAGCCTCTCTTCCCCACACGTGCGTCTCACCGAAAGGAGCAGGCTGCTTGCCATTCCTGGCAAGGGCCTCGTCCCACAGGCCCCGTTTCCTCGAAGGGGAGTGCACATTGACCCAGAGCCTCCAGAGGAGCTGCAGTCTCTCCAGCCACAGAGGCCTTGCAGCTGAGCCCAGGACAGCCTGCTGCGTGGAGGGCTTCGATGGGAGGGGGCCGTGCTTCCCTGGCGGGGGCTCTGGCTCACACTGCTTTCCGTGGGGAAACACTGTGTGCGCCAAGTGTCTCCTGGGTGCAGAAGATCTCTCCCCAGCGCCGGAGGTGCGGGGAACCCTCTCTGGACACAGAGCAGTGTTCTAGGCAGGCCTCCCAGGCTGGGAGAGCCTCCACTGCCCCAACTGTCCAACGGCCTCAGGACCACACTTCTAGGGAGTGTGGGTCTGACAGGCAGGGCGGCCTGAGGGAGGAACGTGGATGGCAGGCCAAAGCCACTGCGCTGAGCATTGCCCCTGGAAGTCCCAGCTGCAGGCTCTCTGCTCCACGCCCAAGCTGGAGGGAGCCTGGACCCTGGCCTGCAGACCCAGGCTTGCCCTGGGCACTGCTAGGGCGGGACCCATCCCAGGCTCAGCCAGGCCTCCCTAGGGCTTGTGCTGGCCTAGGCCCCTGCCAGCCAGCAGGAGCTCGACGGAACACAGTTCATTCGAGAAGGCCCCAGGGTGTTGCCGGTGTGTCTCTTGCACTGCTCGGAAGAAGCTGCAGGTCCAGAGGCTGTGTGTGCACGTGGCCACTGGGGCCTGAGGAGAGAAGAGGCATGAGCCCCCTTGCCAGCGGGACTCCTGCCACCTCGGAGTTGCCTGCCACACACCCCCCCCTGCTGCCTGCGCTGTCTTCCCTGCTGGCAGGCCTCTGGGTGCCCCGGCCAGTCTATGCCAAGGAAGCAAGGTGCTTGCTCTCCCCTTGCTGGAAGCTCCTCCTGCAGCCTTCTGGACCAGGGGACACATGCCCCCTGGACCAGCAGCCTGCAAGGAAGCTGCAGCTTAGCCATCCAGGAAGGCCCGCAGTACCAGGCAGGAAGCCCCCTGCTAAGGACAGCTTTGCCACGCCAAACCTTGGAGGAGCTCATGGAGGCCCGGGCCTGCAGCGTTTTCCACGGGAGAGCACTGGGTTGCCCAAAGCCTCCCCTGCGGCTTCGGAGCACCCTCCAGCCCCCACGCCCTGGCAACCCACTCTGTTGCCGGAGGGAAGTTCCAAGCAGGACGCTCTCGCTTGGGGAGCCAGGGTGCCTCCTGCTTGGAGAGTTGCTCAGGAACTCCTGTGGAGCGAGGCTTCCCCTCCCATGCTTGGCGGCCAGCAGATGGTGTCCTCGCTCCACCGAAAAACTCGCTGCTTTGAATTCAGCCGTGGATCTCCTAGCTGACGTCTCTGCCCCAAGCAGCAACTCCAGCGTGCACCCAGCCCCCAACAAGGAGAGTGCCTTTCCTGAGCGCTGCTATGCCATGGCAGCTCCGGGAAGGCCTCCTAGGGCCTCCTCTCCCCTCACACCGTCGTGCCATTCAGCCCACCCGGGGAGCAAAGGGCCCCCTGGGCAGGGCTCAGGGTGCAGCCCGTGTGTGGTTTCATGGCTGGGAAAGGGTAGATCCTGACGCTGGCTGCCGGCTTGCGAATGGGGCCGGAGGGCAAGAGCCGGCATTCGTTTCGTGGGAAGCGGGAGATCGGGGGTCTCCAAGCTGCACGCAGATCCCCTCCCTGGCTGCCCCTCTTGCTGCTTCCCGGCTGCCAAGCCTCTCTTCCCCACACGTGCGTCTCACCGAAAGGAGCAGGCTGCTTGCCATTCCTGGCAAGGGCCTCGTCCCACAGGCCCCGTTTCCTCGAAGGGGAGTGCACATTGACCCAGAGCCTCCAGAGGAGCTGCAGTCTCTCCAGCCACAGAGGCCTTGCAGCTGAGCCCAGGACAGCCTGCTGCGTGGAGGGCTTCGATGGGAGGGGGCCGTGCTTCCCTGGCGGGGGCTCTGGCTCACACTGCTTTCCGTGGGGAAACACTGTGTGCGCCAAGTGTCTCCCGGGTGCAGAAGATCTCTCCCCAGCGCCGGAGGTGCGGGGAACCCTCTCTGGACACAGAGCAGTGTTCTAGGCAGGCCTCCCAGGCTGGGAGAGCCTCCACTGCCCCAGCTGTCCAACGGCCTCAGGACCACACTTCTAGGGAGTGTGGGTCTGACAGGCAGGGCGGCCTGAGGGAGGAACGTGGATGGCAGGCCAAAGCCACTGCGCTGAGCATTGCCCCTGGAAGTCCCAGCTGCAGGCTCTCTGCTCCACGCCCAAGCTGGAGGGAGCCTGGACCCTGGCCTGCAGACCCAGGCTTGCCCTGGGCACTGCTAGGGCGGGACCCATCCCAGGCTCAGCCAGGCCTCCCTAGGGCTTGTGCTGGCCTAGGCCCCTGCCAGCCAGCAGGAGCTCGACGGAACACAGTTCATTCGAGAAGGCCCCAGGGTGTTGCCGGTGTGTCTCTTGCACTGCTCGGAAGAAGCTGCAGGTCCAGAGGCTGTGTGTGCACGTGGCCACTGGGGCCTGAGGAGAGAAGAGGCATGAGCCCCCTTGCAAGCGGGACTCCTGCCACCTCGGAGTTGCCTGCCACACACCCCCCCTGCTGCCTGCGCTGTCTTCCCTGCTGGCAGGCCTCTGGGTGCCCCGGCCAGTCTATGCCAAGGAAGCAAGGTGCTTGCTCTCCCCTTGCTGGAAGCTCCTCCTACAGCCTTCTGGACCAGGGGACACATGCCCCCTGGACCAGCAGCCTGCAAGGAAGCTGCAGCTTAGCCATCCAGGAAGGCCCGCAGTACCAGGCAGGAAGCCCCCTGCTAAGGACAGCTTTGCCACGCCAAACCTTGGAGGAGCTCATGGAGGCCCGGGCCTGCAGCGTTTTCCACGGGAGAGCACTGGGTTGCCCAAAGCCTCCCCTGCGGCTTCGGAGCACCCTCCAGCCCCCACGCCCTGGCAACCCACTCTGTTGCCGGAGGGAAGTTCCAAGCAGGACGCTCTCGCTTGGGGAGCCAGGGTGCCTCCTGCTTGGAGAGTTGCTCAGGAACTCCTGTGGAGCGAGGCTTCCCCTCCCATGCTTGGCGGCCAGCAGATGGTGTCCTCGCTCCACCGAAAAACTCGCTGCTTTGAATTCAGCCGTGGATCTCCTAGCTGACGTCTCTGCCCCAAGCAGCAACTCCAGCGTGCACCCAGCCCCCAACAAGGAGAGTGCCTTTCCTGAGCGCTGCTATGCCATGGCAGCTCCGGGAAGGCCTCCTAGGGCCTCCTCTCCCCTCACACCGTCGTGCCATTCAGCCCACCCGGGGAGCAAAGGGCCCCCTGGGCAGGGCTCAGGGTGCAGCCCGTGTGTGGTTTCATGGCTGGGAAAGGGTAGATCCTGACGCTGGCTGCCGGCTTGCGAATGGGGCCGGAGGGCAAGAGCCGGCATTCGTTTCGTGGGAAGCGGGAGATCGGGGGTCTCCAAGCTGCACGCAGATCCCCTCCCTGGCTGCCCCTCTTGCTGCTTCCCGGCTGCCAAGCCTCTCTTCCCCACACGTGCGTCTCACCGAAAGGAGCAGGCTGCTTGCCATTCCTGGCAAGGGCCTCGTCCCACAGGCCCCGTTTCCTCGAAGGGGAGTGCACATTGACCCAGAGCCTCCAGAGGAGCTGCAGTCTCTCCAGCCACAGAGGCCTTGCAGCTGAGCCCAGGACAGCCTGCTGCGTGGAGGGCTTCGATGGGAGGGGGCCGTGCTTCCCTGGCGGGGGCTCTGGCTCACACTGCTTTCCGTGGGGAAACACTGTGTGCGCCAAGTGTCTCCCGGGTGCAGAAGATCTCTCCCCAGCGCCGGAGGTGCGGGGAACCCTCTCTGGACACAGAGCAGTGTTCTAGGCAGGCCTCCCAGGCTGGGAGAGCCTCCACTGCCCCAGCTGTCCAACGGCCTCAGGACCACACTTCTAGGGAGTGTGGGTCTGACAGGCAGGGCGGCCTGAGGGAGGAACGTGGATGGCAGGCCAAAGCCACTGCGCTGAGCATTGCCCCTGGAAGTCCCAGCTGCAGGCTCTCTGCTCCACGCCCAAGCTGGAGGGAGCCTGGACCCTGGCCTGCAGACCCAGGCTTGCCCTGGGCACTGCTAGGGCGGGACCCATCCCAGGCTCAGCCAGGCCTCCCTAGGGCTTGTGCTGGCCTAGGCCCCTGCCAGCCAGCAGGAGCTCGACGGAACACAGTTCATTCGAGAAGGCCCCAGGGTGTTGCCGGTGTGTCTCTTGCACTGCTCGGAAGAAGCTGCAGGTCCAGAGGCTGTGTGTGCACGTGGCCACTGGGGCCTGAGGAGAGAAGAGGCATGAGCCCCCTTGCAAGCGGGACTCCTGCCACCTCGGAGTTGCCTGCCACACACCCCCCCTGCTGCCTGCGCTGTCTTCCCTGCTGGCAGGCCTCTGGGTGCCCCGGCCAGTCTATGCCAAGGAAGCAAGGTGCTTGCTCTCCCCTTGCTGGAAGCTCCTCCTACAGCCTTCTGGACCAGGGGACACATGCCCCCTGGACCAGCAGCCTGCAAGGAAGCTGCAGCTTAGCCATCCAGGAAGGCCCGCAGTACCAGGCAGGAAGCCCCCTGCTAAGGACAGCTTTGCCACGCCAAACCTTGGAGGAGCTCATGGAGGCCCGGGCCTGCAGCGTTTTCCACGGGAGAGCACTGGGTTGCCCAAAGCCTCCCCTGCGGCTTCGGAGCACCCTCCAGCCCCCACGCCCTGGCAACCCACTCTGTTGCCGGAGGGAAGTTCCAAGCAGGACGCTCTCGCTTGGGGAGCCAGGGTGCCTCCTGCTTGGAGAGTTGCTCAGGAACTCCTGTGGAGCGAGGCTTCCCCTCCCATGCTTGGCGGCCAGCAGATGGTGTCCTCGCTCCACCGAAAAACTCGCTGCTTTGAATTCAGCCGTGGATCTCCTAGCTGACGTCTCTGCCCCAAGCAGCAACTCCAGCGTGCACCCAGCCCCCAACAAGGAGAGTGCCTTTCCTGAGCGCTGCTATGCCATGGCAGCTCCGGGAAGGCCTCCTAGGGCCTCCTCTCCCCTCACACCGTCGTGCCATTCAGCCCACCCGGGGAGCAAAGGGCCCCCTGGGCAGGGCTCAGGGTGCAGCCCGTGTGTGGTTTCATGGCTGGGAAAGGGTAGATCCTGACGCTGGCTGCCGGCTTGCGAATGGGGCCGGAGGGCAAGAGCCGGCATTCGTTTCGTGGGAAGCGGGAGATCGGGGGTCTCCAAGCTGCACGCAGATCCCCTCCCTGGCTGCCCCTCTTGCTGCTTCCCGGCTGCCAAGCCTCTCTTCCCCACACGTGCGTCTCACCGAAAGGAGCAGGCTGCTTGCCATTCCTGGCAAGGGCCTCGTCCCACAGGCCCCGTTTCCTCGAAGGGGAGTGCACATTGACCCAGAGCCTCCAGAGGAGCTGCAGTCTCTCCAGCCACAGAGGCCTTGCAGCTGAGCCCAGGACAGCCTGCTGCGTGGAGGGCTTCGATGGGAGGGGGCCGTGCTTCCCTGGCGGGGGCTCTGGCTCACACTGCTTTCCGTGGGGAAACACTGTGTGCGCCAAGTGTCTCCCGGGTGCAGAAGATCTCTCCCCAGCGCCGGAGGTGCGGGGAACCCTCTCTGGACACAGAGCAGTGTTCTAGGCAGGCCTCCCAGGCTGGGAGAGCCTCCACTGCCCCAGCTGTCCAACGGCCTCAGGACCACACTTCTAGGGAGTGTGGGTCTGACAGGCAGGGCGGCCTGAGGGAGGAACGTGGATGGCAGGCCAAAGCCACTGCGCTGAGCATTGCCCCTGGAAGTCCCAGCTGCAGGCTCTCTGCTCCACGCCCAAGCTGGAGGGAGCCTGGACCCTGGCCTGCAGACCCAGGCTTGCCCTGGGCACTGCTAGGGCGGGACCCATCCCAGGCTCAGCCAGGCCTCCCTAGGGCTTGTGCTGGCCTAGGCCCCTGCCAGCCAGCAGGAGCTCGACGGAACACAGTTCATTCGAGAAGGCCCCAGGGTGTTGCCGGTGTGTCTCTTGCACTGCTCGGAAGAAGCTGCAGGTCCAGAGGCTGTGTGTGCACGTGGCCACTGGGGCCTGAGGAGAGAAGAGGCATGAGCCCCCTTGCAAGCGGGACTCCTGCCACCTCGGAGTTGCCTGCCACACACCCCCCCTGCTGCCTGCGCTGTCTTCCCTGCTGGCAGGCCTCTGGGTGCCCCGGCCAGTCTATGCCAAGGAAGCAAGGTGCTTGCTCTCCCCTTGCTGGAAGCTCCTCCTACAGCCTTCTGGACCAGGGGACACATGCCCCCTGGACCAGCAGCCTGCAAGGAAGCTGCAGCTTAGCCATCCAGGAAGGCCCGCAGTACCAGGCAGGAAGCCCCCTGCTAAGGACAGCTTTGCCACGCCAAACCTTGGAGGAGCTCATGGAGGCCCGGGCCTGCAGCGTTTTCCACGGGAGAGCACTGGGTTGCCCAAAGCCTCCCCTGCGGCTTCGGAGCACCCTCCAGCCCCCACGCCCTGGCAACCCACTCTGTTGCCGGAGGGAAGTTCCAAGCAGGACGCTCTCGCTTGGGGAGCCAGGGTGCCTCCTGCTTGGAGAGTTGCTCAGGAACTCCTGTGGAGCGAGGCTTCCCCTCCCATGCTTGGCGGCCAGCAGATGGTGTCCTCGCTCCACCGAAAAACTCGCTGCTTTGAATTCAGCCGTGGATCTCCTAGCTGACGTCTCTGCCCCAAGCAGCAACTCCAGCGTGCACCCAGCCCCCAACAAGGAGAGTGCCTTTCCTGAGCGCTGCTATGCCATGGCAGCTCCGGGAAGGCCTCCTAGGGCCTCCTCTCCCCTCACACCGTCGTGCCATTCAGCCCACCCGGGGAGCAAAGGGCCCCCTGGGCAGGGCTCAGGGTGCAGCCCGTGTGTGGTTTCATGGCTGGGAAAGGGTAGATCCTGACGCTGGCTGCCGGCTTGCGAATGGGGCCGGAGGGCAAGAGCCGGCATTCGTTTCGTGGGAAGCGGGAGATCGGGGGTCTCCAAGCTGCACGCAGATCCCCTCCCTGGCTGCCCCTCTTGCTGCTTCCCGGCTGCCAAGCCTCTCTTCCCCACACGTGCGTCTCACCGAAAGGAGCAGGCTGTTGCCATTCCTGGCAAGGGCCTCGTCCCACAGGCCCCGTTTCCTCGAAGGGGAGTGCACATTGACCCAGAGCCTCCAGAGGAGCTGCAGTCTCTCCAGCCACAGAGGCCTTGCAGCTGAGCCCAGGACAGCCTGCTGCGTGGAGGGCTTCGATGGGAGGGGGCCGTGCTTCCCTGGCGGGGGCTCTGGCTCACACTGCTTTCCGTGGGGAAACACTGTGTGCGCCAAGTGTCTCCCGGGTGCAGAAGATCTCTCCCCAGCGCCGGAGGTGCGGGGAACCCTCTCTGGACACAGAGCAGTGTTCTAGGCAGGCCTCCCAGGCTGGGAGAGCCTCCACTGCCCCAACTGTCCAACGGCCTCAGGACCACACTTCTAGGGAGTGTGGGTCTGACAGGCAGGGCGGCCTGAGGGAGGAACGTGGATGGCAGGCCAAAGCCACTGCGCTGAGCATTGCCCCTGGAAGTCCCAGCTGCAGGCTCTCTGCTCCACGCCCAAGCTGGAGGGAGCCTGGACCCTGGCCTGCAGACCCAGGCTTGCCCTGGGCACTGCTAGGGCGGGACCCATCCCAGGCTCAGCCAGGCCTCCCTAGGGCTTGTGCTGGCCTAGGCCCCTGCCAGCCAGCAGGAGCTCGACGGAACACAGTTCATTCGAGAAGGCCCCAGGGTGTTGCCGGTGTGTCTCTTGCACTGCTCGGAAGAAGCTGCAGGTCCAGAGGCTGTGTGTGCACGTGGCCACTGGGGCCTGAGGAGAGAAGAGGCATGAGCCCCCTTGCCAGCGGGACTCCTGCCACCTCGGAGTTGCCTGCCACACACACCCCCCCTGCTGCCTGCGCTGTCTTCCCTGCTGGCAGGCCTCTGGGTGCCCCGGCCAGTCTATGCCAAGGAAGCAAGGTGCTTGCTCTCCCCTTGCTGGAAGCTCCTCCTACAGCCTTCTGGACCAGGGGACACATGCCCCCTGGACCAGCAGCCTGCAAGGAAGCTGCAGCTTAGCCATCCAGGAAGGCCCGCAGTACCAGGCAGGAAGCCCCCTGCTAAGGACAGCTTTGCCACGCCAAACCTTGGAGGAGCTCATGGAGGCCCGGGCCTGCAGCGTTTTCCACGGGAGAGCACTGGGTTGCCCAAAGCCTCCCCTGCGGCTTCGGAGCACCCTCCAGCCCCCACGCCCTGGCAACCCACTCTGTTGCCGGAGGGAAGTTCCAAGCAGGACGCTCTCGCTTGGGGAGCCAGGGTGCCTCCTGCTTGGAGAGTTGCTCAGGAACTCCTGTGGAGCGAGGCTTCCCCTCCCATGCTTGGCGGCCAGCAGATGGTGTCCTCGCTCCACCGAAAAACTCGCTGCTTTGAATTCAGCCGTGGATCTCCTAGCTGACGTCTCTGCCCCAAGCAGCAACTCCAGCGTG
The DNA here is from genome assembly GCF_030028045.1 of Hippopotamus amphibius kiboko. Taxonomy (NCBI): domain Eukaryota; kingdom Metazoa; phylum Chordata; class Mammalia; order Artiodactyla; family Hippopotamidae; genus Hippopotamus; species Hippopotamus amphibius. The sequence goes on from NC_080199.1 coordinate 45,495,936, forward strand.
CACCCAGCCCCCAACAAGGAGAGTGCCTTTCCTGAGCGCTGCTATGCCATGGCAGCTCCGGGAAGGCCTCCTAGGGCCTCCTCTCCCCTCACACCGTCGTGCCATTCAGCCCACCCGGGGAGCAAAGGGCCCCCTGGGCAGGGCTCAGGGTGCAGCCCGTGTGTGGTTTCATGGCTGGGAAAGGGTAGATCCTGACGCTGGCTGCCGGCTTGCGAATGGGGCCGGAGGGCAAGAGCCGGCATTCGTTTCGTGGGAAGCGGGAGATCGGGGGTCTCCAAGCTGCACGCAGATCCCCTCCCTGGCTGCCCCTCTTGCTGCTTCCCGGCTGCCAAGCCTCTCTTCCCCACACGTGCGTCTCACCGAAAGGAGCAGGCTGCTTGCCATTCCTGGCAAGGGCCTCGTCCCACAGGCCCCGTTTCCTCGAAGGGGAGTGCACATTGACCCAGAGCCTCCAGAGGAGCTGCAGTCTCTCCAGCCACAGAGGCCTTGCAGCTGAGCCCAGGACAGCCTGCTGCGTGGAGGGCTTCGATGGGAGGGGGCCGTGCTTCCCTGGCGGGGGCTCTGGCTCACACTGCTTTCCGTGGGGAAACACTGTGTGCGCCAAGTGTCTCCCGGGTGCAGAAGATCTCTCCCCAGCGCCGGAGGTGCGGGGAACCCTCTCTGGACACAGAGCAGTGTTCTAGGCAGGCCTCCCAGGCTGGGAGAGCCTCCACTGCCCCAGCTGTCCAACGGCCTCAGGACCACACTTCTAGGGAGTGTGGGTCTGACAGGCAGGGCGGCCTGAGGGAGGAACGTGGATGGCAGGCCAAAGCCACTGCGCTGAGCATTGCCCCTGGAAGTCCCAGCTGCAGGCTCTCTGCTCCACGCCCAAGCTGGAGGGAGCCTGGACCCTGGCCTGCAGACCCAGGCTTGCCCTGGGCACTGCTAGGGCGGGACCCATCCCAGGCTCAGCCAGGCCTCCCTAGGGCTTGTGCTGGCCTAGGCCCCTGCCAGCCAGCAGGAGCTCGACGGAACACAGTTCATTCGAGAAGGCCCCAGGGTGTTGCCGGTGTGTCTCTTGCACTGCTCGGAAGAAGCTGCAGGTCCAGAGGCTGTGTGTGCACGTGGCCACTGGGGCCTGAGGAGAGAAGAGGCATGAGCCCCCTTGCCAGCGGGACTCCTGCCACCTCGGAGTTGCCTGCCACACACCCCCCCCTGCTGCCTGCGCTGTCTTCCCTGCTGGCAGGCCTCTGGGTGCCCCGGCCAGTCTATGCCAAGGAAGCAAGGTGCTTGCTCTCCCCTTGCTGGAAGCTCCTCCTGCAGCCTTCTGGACCAGGGGACACATGCCCCCTGGACCAGCAGCCTGCAAGGAAGCTGCAGCTTAGCCATCCAGGAAGGCCCGCAGTACCAGGCAGGAAGCCCCCTGCTAAGGACAGCTTTGCCACGCCAAACCTTGGAGGAGCTCATGGAGGCCCGGGCCTGCAGCGTTTTCCACGGGAGAGCACTGGGTTGCCCAAAGCCTCCCCTGCGGCTTCGGAGCACCCTCCAGCCCCCACGCCCTGGCAACCCACTCTGTTGCCGGAGGGAAGTTCCAAGCAGGACGCTCTCGCTTGGGGAGCCAGGGTGCCTCCTGCTTGGAGAGTTGCTCAGGAACTCCTGTGGAGCGAGGCTTCCCCTCCCATGCTTGGCGGCCAGCAGATGGTGTCCTCGCTCCACCGAAAAACTCGCTGCTTTGAATTCAGCCGTGGATCTCCTAGCTGACGTCTCTGCCCCAAGCAGCAACTCCAGCGTGCACCCAGCCCCCAACAAGGAGAGTGCCTTTCCTGAGCGCTGCTATGCCATGGCAGCTCCGGGAAGGCCTCCTAGGGCCTCCTCTCCCCTCACACCGTCGTGCCATTCAGCCCACCCGGGGAGCAAAGGGCCCCCTGGGCAGGGCTCAGGGTGCAGCCCGTGTGTGGTTTCATGGCTGGGAAAGGGTAGATCCTGACGCTGGCTGCCGGCTTGCGAATGGGGCCGGAGGGCAAGAGCCGGCATTCGTTTCGTGGGAAGCGGGAGATCGGGGGTCTCCAAGCTGCACGCAGATCCCCTCCCTGGCTGCCCCTCTTGCTGCTTCCCGGCTGCCAAGCCTCTCTTCCCCACACGTGCGTCTCACCGAAAGGAGCAGGCTGCTTGCCATTCCTGGCAAGGGCCTCGTCCCACAGGCCCCGTTTCCTCGAAGGGGAGTGCACATTGACCCAGAGCCTCCAGAGGAGCTGCAGTCTCTCCAGCCACAGAGGCCTTGCAGCTGAGCCCAGGACAGCCTGCTGCGTGGAGGGCTTCGATGGGAGGGGGCCGTGCTTCCCTGGCGGGGGCTCTGGCTCACACTGCTTTCCGTGGGGAAACACTGTGTGCGCCAAGTGTCTCCCGGGTGCAGAAGATCTCTCCCCAGCGCCGGAGGTGCGGGGAACCCTCTCTGGACACAGAGCAGTGTTCTAGGCAGGCCTCCCAGGCTGGGAGAGCCTCCACTGCCCCAGCTGTCCAACGGCCTCAGGACCACACTTCTAGGGAGTGTGGGTCTGACAGGCAGGGCGGCCTGAGGGAGGAACGTGGATGGCAGGCCAAAGCCACTGCGCTGAGCATTGCCCCTGGAAGTCCCAGCTGCAGGCTCTCTGCTCCACGCCCAAGCTGGAGGGAGCCTGGACCCTGGCCTGCAGACCCAGGCTTGCCCTGGGCACTGCTAGGGCGGGACCCATCCCAGGCTCAGCCAGGCCTCCCTAGGGCTTGTGCTGGCCTAGGCCCCTGCCAGCCAGCAGGAGCTCGACGGAACACAGTTCATTCGAGAAGGCCCCAGGGTGTTGCCGGTGTGTCTCTTGCACTGCTCGGAAGAAGCTGCAGGTCCAGAGGCTGTGTGTGCACGTGGCCACTGGGGCCTGAGGAGAGAAGAGGCATGAGCCCCCTTGCCAGCGGGACTCCTGCCACCTCGGAGTTGCCTGCCACACACCCCCCCCTGCTGCCTGCGCTGTCTTCCCTGCTGGCAGGCCTCTGGGTGCCCCGGCCAGTCTATGCCAAGGAAGCAAGGTGCTTGCTCTCCCCTTGCTGGAAGCTCCTCCTGCAGCCTTCTGGACCAGGGGACACATGCCCCCTGGACCAGCAGCCTGCAAGGAAGCTGCAGCTTAGCCATCCAGGAAGGCCCGCAGTACCAGGCAGGAAGCCCCCTGCTAAGGACAGCTTTGCCACGCCAAACCTTGGAGGAGCTCATGGAGGCCCGGGCCTGCAGCGTTTTCCACGGGAGAGCACTGGGTTGCCCAAAGCCTCCCCTGCGGCTTCGGAGCACCCTCCAGCCCCCACGCCCTGGCAACCCACTCTGTTGCCGGAGGGAAGTTCCAAGCAGGACGCTCTCGCTTGGGGAGCCAGGGTGCCTCCTGCTTGGAGAGTTGCTCAGGAACTCCTGTGGAGCGAGGCTTCCCCTCCCATGCTTGGCGGCCAGCAGATGGTGTCCTCGCTCCACCGAAAAACTCGCTGCTTTGAATTCAGCCGTGGATCTCCTAGCTGACGTCTCTGCCCCAAGCAGCAACTCCAGCGTGCACCCAGCCCCCAACAAGGAGAGTGCCTTTCCTGAGCGCTGCTATGCCATGGCAGCTCCGGGAAGGCCTCCTAGGGCCTCCTCTCCCCTCACACCGTCGTGCCATTCAGCCCACCCGGGGAGCAAAGGGCCCCCTGGGCAGGGCTCAGGGTGCAGCCCGTGTGTGGTTTCATGGCTGGGAAAGGGTAGATCCTGACGCTGGCTGCCGGCTTGCGAATGGGGCCGGAGGGCAAGAGCCGGCATTCGTTTCGTGGGAAGCGGGAGATCGGGGGTCTCCAAGCTGCACGCAGATCCCCTCCCTGGCTGCCCCTCTTGCTGCTTCCCGGCTGCCAAGCCTCTCTTCCCCACACGTGCGTCTCACCGAAAGGAGCAGGCTGCTTGCCATTCCTGGCAAGGGCCTCGTCCCACAGGCCCCGTTTCCTCGAAGGGGAGTGCACATTGACCCAGAGCCTCCAGAGGAGCTGCAGTCTCTCCAGCCACAGAGGCCTTGCAGCTGAGCCCAGGACAGCCTGCTGCGTGGAGGGCTTCGATGGGAGGGGGCCGTGCTTCCCTGGCGGGGGCTCTGGCTCACACTGCTTTCCGTGGGGAAACACTGTGTGCGCCAAGTGTCTCCCGGGTGCAGAAGATCTCTCCCCAGCGCCGGAGGTGCGGGGAACCCTCTCTGGACACAGAGCAGTGTTCTAGGCAGGCCTCCCAGGCTGGGAGAGCCTCCACTGCCCCAGCTGTCCAACGGCCTCAGGACCACACTTCTAGGGAGTGTGGGTCTGACAGGCAGGGCGGCCTGAGGGAGGAACGTGGATGGCAGGCCAAAGCCACTGCGCTGAGCATTGCCCCTGGAAGTCCCAGCTGCAGGCTCTCTGCTCCACGCCCAAGCTGGAGGGAGCCTGGACCCTGGCCTGCAGACCCAGGCTTGCCCTGGGCACTGCTAGGGCGGGACCCATCCCAGGCTCAGCCAGGCCTCCCTAGGGCTTGTGCTGGCCTAGGCCCCTGCCAGCCAGCAGGAGCTCGACGGAACACAGTTCATTCGAGAAGGCCCCAGGGTGTTGCCGGTGTGTCTCTTGCACTGCTCGGAAGAAGCTGCAGGTCCAGAGGCTGTGTGTGCACGTGGCCACTGGGGCCTGAGGAGAGAAGAGGCATGAGCCCCCTTGCAAGCGGGACTCCTGCCACCTCGGAGTTGCCTGCCACACACCCCCCCTGCTGCCTGCGCTGTCTTCCCTGCTGGCAGGCCTCTGGGTGCCCCGGCCAGTCTATGCCAAGGAAGCAAGGTGCTTGCTCTCCCCTTGCTGGAAGCTCCTCCTACAGCCTTCTGGACCAGGGGACACATGCCCCCTGGACCAGCAGCCTGCAAGGAAGCTGCAGCTTAGCCATCCAGGAAGGCCCGCAGTACCAGGCAGGAAGCCCCCTGCTAAGGACAGCTTTGCCACGCCAAACCTTGGAGGAGCTCATGGAGGCCCGGGCCTGCAGCGTTTTCCACGGGAGAGCACTGGGTTGCCCAAAGCCTCCCCTGCGGCTTCGGAGCACCCTCCAGCCCCCACGCCCTGGCAACCCACTCTGTTGCCGGAGGGAAGTTCCAAGCAGGACGCTCTCGCTTGGGGAGCCAGGGTGCCTCCTGCTTGGAGAGTTGCTCAGGAACTCCTGTGGAGCGAGGCTTCCCCTCCCATGCTTGGCGGCCAGCAGATGGTGTCCTCGCTCCACCGAAAAACTCGCTGCTTTGAATTCAGCCGTGGATCTCCTAGCTGACGTCTCTGCCCCAAGCAGCAACTCCAGCGTGCACCCAGCCCCCAACAAGGAGAGTGCCTTTCCTGAGCGCTGCTATGCCATGGCAGCTCCGGGAAGGCCTCCTAGGGCCTCCTCTCCCCTCACACCGTCGTGCCATTCAGCCCACCCGGGGAGCAAAGGGCCCCCTGGGCAGGGCTCAGGGTGCAGCCCGTGTGTGGTTTCATGGCTGGGAAAGGGTAGATCCTGACGCTGGCTGCCGGCTTGCGAATGGGGCCGGAGGGCAAGAGCCGGCATTCGTTTCGTGGGAAGCGGGAGATCGGGGGTCTCCAAGCTGCACGCAGATCCCCTCCCTGGCTGCCCCTCTTGCTGCTTCCCGGCTGCCAAGCCTCTCTTCCCCACACGTGCGTCTCACCGAAAGGAGCAGGCTGCTTGCCATTCCTGGCAAGGGCCTCGTCCCACAGGCCCCGTTTCCTCGAAGGGGAGTGCACATTGACCCAGAGCCTCCAGAGGAGCTGCAGTCTCTCCAGCCACAGAGGCCTTGCAGCTGAGCCCAGGACAGCCTGCTGCGTGGAGGGCTTCGATGGGAGGGGGCCGTGCTTCCCTGGCGGGGGCTCTGGCTCACACTGCTTTCCGTGGGGAAACACTGTGTGCGCCAAGTGTCTCCCGGGTGCAGAAGATCTCTCCCCAGCGCCGGAGGTGCGGGGAACCCTCTCTGGACACAGAGCAGTGTTCTAGGCAGGCCTCCCAGGCTGGGAGAGCCTCCACTGCCCCAGCTGTCCAACGGCCTCAGGACCACACTTCTAGGGAGTGTGGGTCTGACAGGCAGGGCGGCCTGAGGGAGGAACGTGGATGGCAGGCCAAAGCCACTGCGCTGAGCATTGCCCCTGGAAGTCCCAGCTGCAGGCTCTCTGCTCCACGCCCAAGCTGGAGGGAGCCTGGACCCTGGCCTGCAGACCCAGGCTTGCCCTGGGCACTGCTAGGGCGGGACCCATCCCAGGCTCAGCCAGGCCTCCCTAGGGCTTGTGCTGGCCTAGGCCCCTGCCAGCCAGCAGGAGCTGGACGGAACACAGTTCATTCGAGAAGGCCCCAGGGTGTTGCCGGTGTGTCTCTTGCACTGCTCGGAAGAAGCTGCAGGTCCAGAGGCTGTGTGTGCACGTGGCCACTGGGGCCTGAGGAGAGAAGAGGCATGAGCCCCCTTGCAAGCGGGACTCCTGCCACCTCGGAGTTGCCTGCCACACACCCCCCCTGCTGCCTGCGCTGTCTTCCCTGCTGGCAGGCCTCTGGGTGCCCCGGCCAGTCTATGCCAAGGAAGCAAGGTGCTTGCTCTCCCCTTGCTGGAAGCTCCTCCTACAGCCTTCTGGACCAGGGGACACATGCCCCCTGGACCAGCAGCCTGCAAGGAAGCTGCAGCTTAGCCATCCAGGAAGGCCCGCAGTACCAGGCAGGAAGCCCCCTGCTAAGGACAGCTTTGCCACGCCAAACCTTGGAGGAGCTCATGGAGGCCCGGGCCTGCAGCGTTTTCCACGGGAGAGCACTGGGTTGCCCAAAGCCTCCCCTGCGGCTTCGGAGCACCCTCCAGCCCCCACGCCCTGGCAACCCACTCTGTTGCCGGAGGGAAGTTCCAAGCAGGACGCTCTCGCTTGGGGAGCCAGGGTGCCTCCTGCTTGGAGAGTTGCTCAGGAACTCCTGTGGAGCGAGGCTTCCCCTCCCATGCTTGGCGGCCAGCAGATGGTGTCCTCGCTCCACCGAAAAACTCGCTGCTTTGAATTCAGCCGTGGATCTCCTAGCTGACGTCTCTGCCCCAAGCAGCAACTCCAGCGTGCACCCAGCCCCCAACAAGGAGAGTGCCTTTCCTGAGCGCTGCTATGCCATGGCAGCTCCGGGAAGGCCTCCTAGGGCCTCCTCTCCCCTCACACCGTCGTGCCATTCAGCCCACCCGGGGAGCAAAGGGCCCCCTGGGCAGGGCTCAGGGTGCAGCCCGTGTGTGGTTTCATGGCTGGGAAAGGGTAGATCCTGACGCTGGCTGCCGGCTTGCGAATGGGGCCGGAGGGCAAGAGCCGGCATTCGTTTCGTGGGAAGCGGGAGATCGGGGGTCTCCAAGCTGCACGCAGATCCCCTCCCTGGCTGCCCCTCTTGCTGCTTCCCGGCTGCCAAGCCTCTCTTCCCCACACGTGCGTCTCACCGAAAGGAGCAGGCTGCTTGCCATTCCTGGCAAGGGCCTCGTCCCACAGGCCCCGTTTCCTCGAAGGGGAGTGCACATTGACCCAGAGCCTCCAGAGGAGCTGCAGTCTCTCCAGCCACAGAGGCCTTGCAGCTGAGCCCAGGACAGCCTGCTGCGTGGAGGGCTTCGATGGGAGGGGGCCGTGCTTCCCTGGCGGGGGCTCTGGCTCACACTGCTTTCCGTGGGGAAACACTGTGTGCGCCAAGTGTCTCCCGGGTGCAGAAGATCTCTCCCCAGCGCCGGAGGTGCGGGGAACCCTCTCTGGACACAGAGCAGTGTTCTAGGCAGGCCTCCCAGGCTGGGAGAGCCTCCACTGCCCCAACTGTCCAACGGCCTCAGGACCACACTTCTAGGGAGTGTGGGTCTGACAGGCAGGGCGGCCTGAGGGAGGAACGTGGATGGCAGGCCAAAGCCACTGCGCTGAGCATTGCCCCTGGAAGTCCCAGCTGCAGGCTCTCTGCTCCACGCCCAAGCTGGAGGGAGCCTGGACCCTGGCCTGCAGACCCAGGCTTGCCCTGGGCACTGCTAGGGCGGGACCCATCCCAGGCTCAGCCAGGCCTCCCTAGGGCTTGTGCTGGCCTAGGCCCCTGCCAGCCAGCAGGAGCTGGACGGAACACAGTTCATTCGAGAAGGCCCCAGGGTGTTGCCGGTGTGTCTCTTGCACTGCTCGGAAGAAGCTGCAGGTCCAGAGGCTGTGTGTGCACGTGGCCACTGGGGCCTGAGGAGAGAAGAGGCATGAGCCCCCTTGCCAGCGGGACTCCTGCCACCTCGGAGTTGCCTGCCACACACCCCCCCCTGCTGCCTGCGCTGTCTTCCCTGCTGGCAGGCCTCTGGGTGCCCCGGCCAGTCTATGCCAAGGAAGCAAGGTGCTTGCTCTCCCCTTGCTGGAAGCTCCTCCTACAGCCTTCTGGACCAGGGGACACATGCCCCCTGGACCAGCAGCCTGCAAGGAAGCTGCAGCTTAGCCATCCAGGAAGGCCCGCAGTACCAGGCAGGAAGCCCCCTGCTAAGGACAGCTTTGCCACGCCAAACCTTGGAGGAGCTCATGGAGGCCCGGGCCTGCAGCGTTTTCCACGGGAGAGCACTGGGTTGCCCAAAGCCTCCCCTGCGGCTTCGGAGCACCCTCCAGCCCCCACGCCCTGGCAACCCACTCTGTTGCCGGAGGGAAGTTCCAAGCAGGACGCTCTCGCTTGGGGAGCCAGGGTGCCTCCTGCTTGGAGAGTTGCTCAGGAACTCCTGTGGAGCGAGGCTTCCCCTCCCATGCTTGGCGGCCAGCAGATGGTGTCCTCGCTCCACCGAAAAACTCGCTGCTTTGAATTCAGCCGTGGATCTCCTAGCTGACGTCTCTGCCCCAAGCAGCAACTCCAGCGTGCACCCAGCCCCCAACAAGGAGAGTGCCTTTCCTGAGCGCTGCTATGCCATGGCAGCTCCGGGAAGGCCTCCTAGGGCCTCCTCTCCCCTCACACCGTCGTGCCATTCAGCCCACCCGGGGAGCAAAGGGCCCCCTGGGCAGGGCTCAGGGTGCAGCCCGTGTGTGGTTTCATGGCTGGGAAAGGGTAGATCCTGACGCTGGCTGCCGGCTTGCGAATGGGGCCGGAGGGCAAGAGCCGGCATTCGTTTCGTGGGAAGCGGGAGATCGGGGGTCTCCAAGCTGCACGCAGATCCCCTCCCTGGCTGCCCCTCTTGCTGCTTCCCGGCTGCCAAGCCTCTCTTCCCCACACGTGCGTCTCACCGAAAGGAGCAGGCTGCTTGCCATTCCTGGCAAGGGCCTCGTCCCACAGGCCCCGTTTCCTCGAAGGGGAGTGCACATTGACCCAGAGCCTCCAGAGGAGCTGCAGTCTCTCCAGCCACAGAGGCCTTGCAGCTGAGCCCAGGACAGCCTGCTGCGTGGAGGGCTTCGATGGGAGGGGGCCGTGCTTCCCTGGCGGGGGCTCTGGCTCACACTGCTTTCCGTGGGGAAACACTGTGTGCGCCAAGTGTCTCCCGGGTGCAGAAGATCTCTCCCCAGCGCCGGAGGTGCGGGGAACCCTCTCTGGACACAGAGCAGTGTTCTAGGCAGGCCTCCCAGGCTGGGAGAGCCTCCACTGCCCCAACTGTCCAACGGCCTCAGGACCACACTTCTAGGGAGTGTGGGTCTGACAGGCAGGGCGGCCTGAGGGAGGAACGTGGATGGCAGGCCAAAGCCACTGCGCTGAGCATTGCCCCTGGAAGTCCCAGCTGCAGGCTCTCTGCTCCACGCCCAAGCTGGAGGGAGCCTGGACCCTGGCCTGCAGACCCAGGCTTGCCCTGGGCACTGCTAGGGCGGGACCCATCCCAGGCTCAGCCAGGCCTCCCTAGGGCTTGTGCTGGCCTAGGCCCCTGCCAGCCAGCAGGAGCTCGACGGAACACAGTTCATTCGAGAAGGCCCCAGGGTGTTGCCGGTGTGTCTCTTGCACTGCTCGGAAGAAGCTGCAGGTCCAGAGGCTGTGTGTGCACGTGGCCACTGGGGCCTGAGGAGAGAAGAGGCATGAGCCCCCTTGCCAGCGGGACTCCTGCCACCTCGGAGTTGCCTGCCACACACCCCCCCTGCTGCCTGCGCTGTCTTCCCTGCTGGCAGGCCTCTGGGTGCCCCGGCCAGTCTATGCCAAGGAAGCAAGGTGCTTGCTCTCCCCTTGCTGGAAGCTCCTCCTACAGCCTTCTGGACCAGGGGACACATGCCCCCTGGACCAGCAGCCTGCAAGGAAGCTGCAGCTTAGCCATCCAGGAAGGCCCGCAGTACCAGGCAGGAAGCCCCCTGCTAAGGACAGCTTTGCCACGCCAAACCTTGGAGGAGCTCATGGAGGCCCGGGCCTGCAGCGTTTTCCACGGGAGAGCACTGGGTTGCCCAAAGCCTCCCCTGCGGCTTCGGAGCACCCTCCAGCCCCCACGCCCTGGCAACCCACTCTGTTGCCGGAGGGAAGTTCCAAGCAGGACGCTCTCGCTTGGGGAGCCAGGGTGCCTCCTGCTTGGAGAGTTGCTCAGGAACTCCTGTGGAGCGAGGCTTCCCCTCCCATGCTTGGCGGCCAGCAGATGGTGTCCTCGCTCCACCGAAAAACTCGCTGCTTTGAATTCAGCCGTGGATCTCCTAGCTGACGTCTCTGCCCCAAGCAGCAACTCCAGCGTGCACCCAGCCCCCAACAAGGAGAGTGCCTTTCCTGAGCGCTGCTATGCCATGGCAGCTCCGGGAAGGCCTCCTAGGGCCTCCTCTCCCCTCACACCGTCGTGCCATTCAGCCCACCCGGGGAGCAAAGGGCCCCCTGGGCAGGGCTCAGGGTGCAGCCCGTGTGTGGTTTCATGGCTGGGAAAGGGTAGATCCTGACGCTGGCTGCCGGCTTGCGAATGGGGCCGGAGGGCAAGAGCCGGCATTCGTTTCGTGGGAAGCGGGAGATCGGGGGTCTCCAAGCTGCACGCAGATCCCCTCCCTGGCTGCCCCTCTTGCTGCTTCCCGGCTGCCAAGCCTCTCTTCCCCACACGTGCGTCTCACCGAAAGGAGCAGGCTGCTTGCCATTCCTGGCAAGGGCCTCGTCCCACAGGCCCCGTTTCCTCGAAGGGGAGTGCACATTGACCCAGAGCCTCCAGAGGAGCTGCAGTCTCTCCAGCCACAGAGGCCTTGCAGCTGAGCCCAGGACAGCCTGCTGCGTGGAGGGCTTCGATGGGAGGGGGCCGTGCTTCCCTGGCGGGGGCTCTGGCTCACACTGCTTTCCGTGGGGAAACACTGTGTGCGCCAAGTGTCTCCCGGGTGCAGAAGATCTCTCCCCAGCGCCGGAGGTGCGGGGAACCCTCTCTGGACACAGAGCAGTGTTCTAGGCAGGCCTCCCAGGCTGGGAGAGCCTCCACTGCCCCAGCTGTCCAACGGCCTCAGGACCACACTTCTAGGGAGTGTGGGTCTGACAGGCAGGGCGGCCTGAGGGAGGAACGTGGATGGCAGGCCAAAGCCACTGCGCTGAGCATTGCCCCTGGAAGTCCCAGCTGCAGGCTCTCTGCTCCACGCCCAAGCTGGAGGGAGCCTGGACCCTGGCCTGCAGACCCAGGCTTGCCCTGGGCACTGCTAGGGCGGGACCCATCCCAGGCTCAGCCAGGCCTCCCTAGGGCTTGTGCTGGCCTAGGCCCCTGCCAGCCAGCAGGAGCTCGACGGAACACAGTTCATTCGAGAAGGCCCCAGGGTGTTGCCGGTGTGTCTCTTGCACTGCTCGGAAGAAGCTGCAGGTCCAGAGGCTGTGTGTGCACGTGGCCACTGGGGCCTGAGGAGAGAAGAGGCATGAGCCCCCTTGCAAGCGGGACTCCTGCCACCTCGGAGTTGCCTGCCACACACCCCCCCCTGCTGCCTGCGCTGTCTTCCCTGCTGGCAGGCCTCTGGGTGCCCCGGCCAGTCTATGCCAAGGAAGCAAGGTGCTTGCTCTCCCCTTGCTGGAAGCTCCTCCTACAGCCTTCTGGACCAGGGGACACATGCCCCCTGGACCAGCAGCCTGCAAGGAAGCTGCAGCTTAGCCATCCAGGAAGGCCCGCAGTACCAGGCAGGAAGCCCCCTGCTAAGGACAGCTTTGCCACGCCAAACCTTGGAGGAGCTCATGGAGGCCCGGGCCTGCAGCGTTTTCCACGGGAGAGCACTGGGTTGCCCAAAGCCTCCCCTGCGGCTTCGGAGCACCCTCCAGCCCCCACGCCCTGGCAACCCACTCTGTTGCCGGAGGGAAGTTCCAAGCAGGACGCTCTCGCTTGGGGAGCCAGGGTGCCTCCTGCTTGGAGAGTTGCTCAGGAACTCCTGTGGAGCGAGGCTTCCCCTCCCATGCTTGGCGGCCAGCAGATGGTGTCCTCGCTCCACCGAAAAACTCGCTGCTTTGAATTCAGCCGTGGATCTCCTAGCTGACGTCTCTGCCCCAAGCAGCAACTCCAGCGTGCACCCAGCCCCCAACAAGGAGAGTGCCTTTCCTGAGCGCTGCTATGCCATGGCAGCTCCGGGAAGGCCTCCTAGGGCCTCCTCTCCCCTCACACCGTCGTGCCATTCAGCCCACCCGGGGAGCAAAGGGCCCCCTGGGCAGGGCTCAGGGTGCAGCCCGTGTGTGGTTTCATGGCTGGGAAAGGGTAGATCCTGACGCTGGCTGCCGGCTTGCGAATGGGGCCGGAGGGCAAGAGCCGGCATTCGTTTCGTGGGAAGCGGGAGATCGGGGGTCTCCAAGCTGCACGCAGATCCCCTCCCTGGCTGCCCCTCTTGCTGCTTCCCGGCTGCCAAGCCTCTCTTCCCCACACGTGCGTCTCACCGAAAGGAGCAGGCTGCTTGCCATTCCTGGCAAGGGCCTCGTCCCACAGGCCCCGTTTCCTCGAAGGGGAGTGCACATTGACCCAGAGCCTCCAGAGGAGCTGCAGTCTCTCCAGCCACAGAGGCCTTGCAGCTGAGCCCAGGACAGCCTGCTGCGTGGAGGGCTTCGATGGGAGGGGGCCGTGCTTCCCTGGCGGGGGCTCTGGCTCACACTGCTTTCCGTGGGGAAACACTGTGTGCGCCAAGTGTCTCCCGGGTGCAGAAGATCTCTCCCCAGCGCCGGAGGTGCGGGGAACCCTCTCTGGACACAGAGCAGTGTTCTAGGCAGGCCTCCCAGGCTGGGAGAGCCTCCACTGCCCCAGCTGTCCAACGGCCTCAGGACCACACTTCTAGGGAGTGTGGGTCTGACAGGCAGGGCGGCCTGAGGGAGGAACGTGGATGGCAGGCCAAAGCCACTGCGCTGAGCATTGCCCCTGGAAGTCCCAGCTGCAGGCTCTCTGCTCCACGCCCAAGCTGGAGGGAGCCTGGACCCTGGCCTGCAGACCCAGGCTTGCCCTGGGCACTGCTAGGGCGGGACCCATCCCAGGCTCAGCCAGGCCTCCCTAGGGCTTGTGCTGGCCTAGGCCCCTGCCAGCCAGCAGGAGCTCGACGGAACACAGTTCATTCGAGAAGGCCCCAGGGTGTTGCCGGTGTGTCTCTTGCACTGCTCGGAAGAAGCTGCAGGTCCAGAGGCTGTGTGTGCACGTGGCCACTGGGGCCTGAGGAGAGAAGAGGCATGAGCCCCCTTGCAAGCGGGACTCCTGCCACCTCGGAGTTGCCTGCCACACACCCCCCCTGCTGCCTGCGCTGTCTTCCCTGCTGGCAGGCCTCTGGGTGCCCCGGCCAGTCTATGCCAAGGAAGCAAGGTGCTTGCTCTCCCCTTGCTGGAAGCTCCTCCTACAGCCTTCTGGACCAGGGGACACATGCCCCCTGGACCAGCAGCCTGCAAGGAAGCTGCAGCTTAGCCATCCAGGAAGGCCCGCAGTACCAGGCAGGAAGCCCCCTGCTAAGGACAGCTTTGCCACGCCAAACCTTGGAGGAGCTCATGGAGGCCCGGGCCTGCAGCGTTTTCCACGGGAGAGCACTGGGTTGCCCAAAGCCTCCCCTGCGGCTTCGGAGCACCCTCCAGCCCCCACGCCCTGGCAACCCACTCTGTTGCCGGAGGGAAGTTCCAAGCAGGACGCTCTCGCTTGGGGAGCCAGGGTGCCTCCTGCTTGGAGAGTTGCTCAGGAACTCCTGTGGAGCGAGGCTTCCCCTCCCATGCTTGGCGGCCAGCAGATGGTGTCCTCGCTCCACCGAAAAACTCGCTGCTTTGAATTCAGCCGTGGATCTCCTAGCTGACGTCTCTGCCCCAAGCAGCAACTCCAGCGTGCACCCAGCCCCCAACAAGGAGAGTGCCTTTCCTGAGCGCTGCTATGCCATGGCAGCTCCGGGAAGGCCTCCTAGGGCCTCCTCTCCCCTCACACCGTCGTGCCATTCAGCCCACCCGGGGAGCAAAGGGCCCCCTGGGCAGGGCTCAGGGTGCAGCCCGTGTGTGGTTTCATGGCTGGGAAAGGGTAGATCCTGACGCTGGCTGCCGGCTTGCGAATGGGGCCGGAGGGCAAGAGCCGGCATTCGTTTCGTGGGAAGCGGGAGATCGGGGGTCTCCAAGCTGCACGCAGATCCCCTCCCTGGCTGCCCCTCTTGCTGCTTCCCGGCTGCCAAGCCTCTCTTCCCCACACGTGCGTCTCACCGAAAGGAGCAGGCTGCTTGCCATTCCTGGCAAGGGCCTCGTCCCACAGGCCCCGTTTCCTCGAAGGGGAGTGCACATTGACCCAGAGCCTCCAGAGGAGCTGCAGTCTCTCCAGCCACAGAGGCCTTGCAGCTGAGCCCAGGACAGCCTGCTGCGTGGAGGGCTTCGATGGGAGGGGGCCGTGCTTCCCTGGCGGGGGCTCTGGCTCACACTGCTTTCCGTGGGGAAACACTGTGTGCGCCAAGTGTCTCCCGGGTGCAGAAGATCTCTCCCCAGCGCCGGAGGTGCGGGGAACCCTCTCTGGACACAGAGCAGTGTTCTAGGCAGGCCTCCCAGGCTGGGAGAGCCTCCACTGCCCCAGCTGTCCAACGGCCTCAGGACCACACTTCTAGGGAGTGTGGGTCTGACAGGCAGGGCGGCCTGAGGGAGGAACGTGGATGGCAGGCCAAAGCCACTGCGCTGAGCATTGCCCCTGGAAGTCCCAGCTGCAGGCTCTCTGCTCCACGCCCAAGCTGGAGGGAGCCTGGACCCTGGCCTGCAGACCCAGGCTTGCCCTGGGCACTGCTAGGGCGGGACCCATCCCAGGCTCAGCCAGGCCTCCCTAGGGCTTGTGCTGGCCTAGGCCCCTGCCAGCCAGCAGGAGCTCGACGGAACACAGTTCATTCGAGAAGGCCCCAGGGTGTTGCCGGTGTGTCTCTTGCACTGCTCGGAAGAAGCTGCAGGTCCAGAGGCTGTGTGTGCACGTGGCCACTGGGGCCTGAGGAGAGAAGAGGCATGAGCCCCCTTGCAAGCGGGACTCCTGCCACCTCGGAGTTGCCTGCCACACACCCCCCCTGCTGCCTGCGCTGTCTTCCCTGCTGGCAGGCCTCTGGGTGCCCCGGCCAGTCTATGCCAAGGAAGCAAGGTGCTTGCTCTCCCCTTGCTGGAAGCTCCTCCTACAGCCTTCTGGACCAGGGGACACATGCCCCCTGGACCAGCAGCCTGCAAGGAAGCTGCAGCTTAGCCATCCAGGAAGGCCCGCAGTACCAGGCAGGAAGCCCCCTGCTAAGGACAGCTTTGCCACGCCAAACCTTGGAGGAGCTCATGGAGGCCCGGGCCTGCAGCGTTTTCCACGGGAGAGCACTGGGTTGCCCAAAGCCTCCCCTGCGGCTTCGGAGCACCCTCCAGCCCCCACGCCCTGGCAACCCACTCTGTTGCCGGAGGGAAGTTCCAAGCAGGACGCTCTCGCTTGGGGAGCCAGGGTGCCTCCTGCTTGGAGAGTTGCTCAGGAACTCCTGTGGAGCGAGGCTTCCCCTCCCATGCTTGGCGGCCAGCAGATGGTGTCCTCGCTCCACCGAAAAACTCGCTGCTTTGAATTCAGCCGTGGATCTCCTAGCTGACGTCTCTGCCCCAAGCAGCAACTCCAGCGTGCACCCAGCCCCCAACAAGGAGAGTGCCTTTCCTGAGCGCTGCTATGCCATGGCAGCTCCGGGAAGGCCTCCTAGGGCCTCCTCTCCCCTCACACCGTCGTGCCATTCAGCCCACCCGGGGAGCAAAGGGCCCCCTGGGCAGGGCTCAGGGTGCAGCCCGTGTGTGGTTTCATGGCTGGGAAAGGGTAGATCCTGACGCTGGCTGCCGGCTTGCGAATGGGGCCGGAGGGCAAGAGCCGGCATTCGTTTCGTGGGAAGCGGGAGATCGGGGGTCTCCAAGCTGCACGCAGATCCCCTCCCTGGCTGCCCCTCTTGCTGCTTCCCGGCTGCCAAGCCTCTCTTCCCCACACGTGCGTCTCACCGAAAGGAGCAGGCTGCTTGCCATTCCTGGCAAGGGCCTCGTCCCACAGGCCCCGTTTCCTCGAAGGGGAGTGCACATTGACCCAGAGCCTCCAGAGGAGCTGCAGTCTCTCCAGCCACAGAGGCCTTGCAGCTGAGCCCAGGACAGCCTGCTGCGTGGAGGGCTTCGATGGGAGGGGGCCGTGCTTCCCTGGCGGGGGCTCTGGCTCATACTGCTTTCCGTGGGGAAACACTGTGTGCGCCAAGTGTCTCCCGGGTGCAGAAGATCTCTCCCCAGCGCCGGAGGTGCGGGGAACCCTCTCTGGACACAGAGCAGTGTTCTAGGCAGGCCTCCCAGGCTGGGAGAGCCTCCACTGCCCCAGCTGTCCAACGGCCTCAGGACCACACTTCTAGGGAGTGTGGGTCTGACAGGCAGGGCGGCCTGAGGGAGGAACGTGGATGGCAGGCCAAAGCCACTGCGCTGAGCATTGCCCCTGGAAGTCCCAGCTGCTGGCTCTCTGCTCCACGCCCAACCTGGAGGGAGCCTGGACCCTGGCCTGCAGACCCAGGCTTGCCCTGGGCACTGCTAGGGCGGGACCCATCCCAGGCTCAGCCAGGCCTCCCTAGGGCTTGTGCTGGCCTAGGCCCCTGCCAGCCAGCAGGAGCTCGACGGAACACAGTTCATTCGAGAAGGCCCCAGGGTGTTGCCGGTGTGTCTCTTGCACTGCTCGGAAGAAGCTGCAGGTCCAGAGGCTGTGTGTGCACGTGGCCACTGGGGCCTGAGGAGAGAAGAGGCATGAGCCCCCTTGCAAGCGGGACTCCTGCCACCTCGGAGTTGCCTGCCACACACCCCCCCTGCTGCCTGCGCTGTCTTCCCTGCTGGCAGGCCTCTGGGTGCCCCGGCCAGTCTATGCCAAGGAAGCAAGGTGCTTGCTCTCCCCTTGCTGGAAGCTCCTCCTACAGCCTTCTGGACCAGGGGACACATGCCCCCTGGACCAGCAGCCTGCAAGGAAGCTGCAGCTTAGCCATCCAGGAAGGCCCGCAGTACCAGGCAGGAAGCCCCCTGCTAAGGACAGCTTTGCCACGCCAAACCTTGGAGGAGCTCATGGAGGCCCGGGCCTGCAGCGTTTTCCACGGGAGAGCACTGGGTTGCCCAAAGCCTCCCCTGCGGCTTCGGAGCACCCTCCAGCCCCCACGCCCTGGCAACCCACTCTGTTGCCGGAGGGAAGTTCCAAGCAGGACGCTCTCGCTTGGGGAGCCAGGGTGCCTCCTGCTTGGAGAGTTGCTCAGGAACTCCTGTGGAGCGAGGCTTCCCCTCCCATGCTTGGCGGCCAGCAGATGGTGTCCTCGCTCCACCGAAAAACTCGCTGCTTTGAATTCAGCCGTGGATCTCCTAGCTGACGTCTCTGCCCCAAGCAGCAACTCCAGCGTGCACCCAGCCCCCAACAAGGAGAGTGCCTTTCCTGAGCGCTGCTATGCCATGGCAGCTCCGGGAAGGCCTCCTAGGGCCTCCTCTCCCCTCACACCGTCGTGCCATTCAGCCCACCCGGGGAGCAAAGGGCCCCCTGGGCAGGGCTCAGGGTGCAGCCCGTGTGTGGTTTCATGGCTGGGAAAGGGTAGATCCTGACGCTGGCTGCCGGCTTGCGAATGGGGCCGGAGGGCAAGAGCCGGCATTCGTTTCGTGGGAAGCGGGAGATCGGGGGTCTCCAAGCTGCACGCAGATCCCCTCCCTGGCTGCCCCTCTTGCTGCTTCCCGGCTGCCAAGCCTCTCTTCCCCACACGTGCGTCTCACCGAAAGGAGCAGGCTGCTTGCCATTCCTGGCAAGGGCCTCGTCCCACAGGCCCCGTTTCCTCGAAGGGGAGTGCACATTGACCCAGAGCCTCCAGAGGAGCTGCAGTCTCTCCAGCCACAGAGGCCTTGCAGCTGAGCCCAGGACAGCCTGCTGCGTGGAGGGCTTCGATGGGAGGGGGCCGTGCTTCCCTGGCGGGGGCTCTGGCTCACACTGCTTTCCGTGGGGAAACACTGTGTGCGCCAAGTGTCTCCCGGGTGCAGAAGATCTCTCCCCAGCGCCGGAGGTGCGGGGAACCCTCTCTGGACACAGAGCAGTGTTCTAGGCAGGCCTCCCAGGCTGGGAGAGCCTCCACTGCCCCAGCTGTCCAACGGCCTCAGGACCACACTTCTAGGGAGTGTGGGTCTGACAGGCAGGGCGGCCTGAGGGAGGAACGTGGATGGCAGGCCAAAGCCACTGCGCTGAGCATTGCCCCTGGAAGTCCCAGCTGCAGGCTCTCTGCTCCACGCCCAAGCTGGAGGGAGCCTGGACCCTGGCCTGCAGACCCAGGCTTGCCCTGGGCACTGCTAGGGCGGGACCCATCCCAGGCTCAGCCAGGCCTCCCTAGGGCTTGTGCTGGCCTAGGCCCCTGCCAGCCAGCAGGAGCTCGACGGAACACAGTTCATTCGAGAAGGCCCCAGGGTGTTGCCGGTGTGTCTCTTGCACTGCTCGGAAGAAGCTGCAGGTCCAGAGGCTGTGTGTGCACGTGGCCACTGGGGCCTGAGGAGAGAAGAGGCATGAGCCCCCTTGCAAGCGGGACTCCTGCCACCTCGGAGTTGCCTGCCACACACCCCCCCTGCTGCCTGCGCTGTCTTCCCTGCTGGCAGGCCTCTGGGTGCCCCGGCCAGTCTATGCCAAGGAAGCAAGGTGCTTGCTCTCCCCTTGCTGGAAGCTCCTCCTACAGCCTTCTGGACCAGGGGACACATGCCCCCTGGACCAGCAGCCTGCAAGGAAGCTGCAGCTTAGCCATCCAGGAAGGCCCGCAGTACCAGGCAGGAAGCCCCCTGCTAAGGACAGCTTTGCCACGCCAAACCTTGGAGGAGCTCATGGAGGCCCGGGCCTGCAGCGTTTTCCACGGGAGAGCACTGGGTTGCCCAAAGCCTCCCCTGCGGCTTCGGAGCACCCTCCAGCCCCCACGCCCTGGCAACCCACTCTGTTGCCGGAGGGAAGTTCCAAGCAGGACGCTCTCGCTTGGGGAGCCAGGGTGCCTCCTGCTTGGAGAGTTGCTCAGGAACTCCTGTGGAGCGAGGCTTCCCCTCCCATGCTTGGCGGCCAGCAGATGGTGTCCTCGCTCCACCGAAAAACTCGCTGCTTTGAATTCAGCCGTGGATCTCCTAGCTGACGTCTCTGCCCCAAGCAGCAACTCCAGCGTGCACCCAGCCCCCAACAAGGAGAGTGCCTTTCCTGAGCGCTGCTATGCCATGGCAGCTCCGGGAAGGCCTCCTAGGGCCTCCTCTCCCCTCACACCGTCGTGCCATTCAGCCCACCCGGGGAGCAAAGGGCCCCCTGGGCAGGGCTCAGGGTGCAGCCCGTGTGTGGTTTCATGGCTGGGAAAGGGTAGATCCTGACGCTGGCTGCCGGCTTGCGAATGGGGCCGGAGGGCAAGAGCCGGCATTCGTTTCGTGGGAAGCGGGAGATCGGGGGTCTCCAAGCTGCACGCAGATCCCCTCCCTGGCTGCCCCTCTTGCTGCTTCCCGGCTGCCAAGCCTCTCTTCCCCACACGTGCGTCTCACCGAAAGGAGCAGGCTGCTTGCCATTCCTGGCAAGGGCCTCGTCCCACAGGCCCCGTTTCCTCGAAGGGGAGTGCACATTGACCCAGAGCCTCCAGAGGAGCTGCAGTCTCTCCAGCCACAGAGGCCTTGCAGCTGAGCCCAGGACAGCCTGCTGCGTGGAGGGCTTCGATGGGAGGGGGCCGTGCTTCCCTGGCGGGGGCTCTGGCTCACACTGCTTTCCGTGGGGAAACACTGTGTGCGCCAAGTGTCTCCCGGGTGCAGAAGATCTCTCCCCAGCGCCGGAGGTGCGGGGAACCCTCTCTGGACACAGAGCAGTGTTCTAGGCAGGCCTCCCAGGCTGGGAGAGCCTCCACTGCCCCAGCTGTCCAACGGCCTCAGGACCACACTTCTAGGGAGTGTGGGTCTGACAGGCAGGGCGGCCTGAGGGAGGAACGTGGATGGCAGGCCAAAGCCACTGCGCTGAGCATTGCCCCTGGAAGTCCCAGCTGCAGGCTCTCTGCTCCACGCCCAAGCTGGAGGGAGCCTGGACCCTGGCCTGCAGACCCAGGCTTGCCCTGGGCACTGCTAGGGCGGGACCCATCCCAGGCTCAGCCAGGCCTCCCTAGGGCTTGTGCTGGCCTAGGCCCCTGCCAGCCAGCAGGAGCTCGACGGAACACAGTTCATTCGAGAAGGCCCCAGGGTGTTGCCGGTGTGTCTCTTGCACTGCTCGGAAGAAGCTGCAGGTCCAGAGGCTGTGTGTGCACGTGGCCACTGGGGCCTGAGGAGAGAAGAGGCATGAGCCCCCTTGCAAGCGGGACTCCTGCCACCTCGGAGTTGCCTGCCACACACCCCCCCTGCTGCCTGCGCTGTCTTCCCTGCTGGCAGGCCTCTGGGTGCCCCGGCCAGTCTATGCCAAGGAAGCAAGGTGCTTGCTCTCCCCTTGCTGGAAGCTCCTCCTACAGCCTTCTGGACCAGGGGACACATGCCCCCTGGACCAGCAGCCTGCAAGGAAGCTGCAGCTTAGCCATCCAGGAAGGCCCGCAGTACCAGGCAGGAAGCCCCCTGCTAAGGACAGCTTTGCCACGCCAAACCTTGGAGGAGCTCATGGAGGCCCGGGCCTGCAGCGTTTTCCACGGGAGAGCACTGGGTTGCCCAAAGCCTCCCCTGCGGCTTCGGAGCACCCTCCAGCCCCCACGCCCTGGCAACCCACTCTGTTGCCGGAGGGAAGTTCCAAGCAGGACGCTCTCGCTTGGGGAGCCAGGGTGCCTCCTGCTTGGAGAGTTGCTCAGGAACTCCTGTGGAGCGAGGCTTCCCCTCCCATGCTTGGCGGCCAGCAGATGGTGTCCTCGCTCCACCGAAAAACTCGCTGCTTTGAATTCAGCCGTGGATCTCCTAGCTGACGTCTCTGCCCCAAGCAGCAACTCCAGCGTGCACCCAGCCCCCAACAAGGAGAGTGCCTTTCCTGAGCGCTGCTATGCCATGGCAGCTCCGGGAAGGCCTCCTAGGGCCTCCTCTCCCCTCACACCGTCGTGCCATTCAGCCCACCCGGGGAGCAAAGGGCCCCCTGGGCAGGGCTCAGGGTGCAGCCCGTGTGTGGTTTCATGGCTGGGAAAGGGTAGATCCTGACGCTGGCTGCCGGCTTGCGAATGGGGCCGGAGGGCAAGAGCCGGCATTCGTTTCGTGGGAAGCGGGAGATCGGGGGTCTCCAAGCTGCACGCAGATCCCCTCCCTGGCTGCCCCTCTTGCTGCTTCCCGGCTGCCAAGCCTCTCTTCCCCACACGTGCGTCTCACCGAAAGGAGCAGGCTGCTTGCCATTCCTGGCAAGGGCCTCGTCCCACAGGCCCCGTTTCCTCGAAGGGGAGTGCACATTGACCCAGAGCCTCCAGAGGAGCTGCAGTCTCTCCAGCCACAGAGGCCTTGCAGCTGAGCCCAGGACAGCCTGCTGCGTGGAGGGCTTCGATGGGAGGGGGCCGTGCTTCCCTGGCGGGGGCTCTGGCTCACACTGCTTTCCGTGGGGAAACACTGTGTGCGCCAAGTGTCTCCCGGGTGCAGAAGATCTCTCCCCAGCGCCGGAGGTGCGGGGAACCCTCTCTGGACACAGAGCAGTGTTCTAGGCAGGCCTCCCAGGCTGGGAGAGCCTCCACTGCCCCAGCTGTCCAACGGCCTCAGGACCACACTTCTAGGGAGTGTGGGTCTGACAGGCAGGGCGGCCTGAGGGAGGAACGTGGATGGCAGGCCAAAGCCACTGCGCTGAGCATTGCCCCTGGAAGTCCCAGCTGCAGGCTCTCTGCTCCACGCCCAAGCTGGAGGGAGCCTGGACCCTGGCCTGCAGACCCAGGCTTGCCCTGGGCACTGCTAGGGCGGGACCCATCCCAGGCTCAGCCAGGCCTCCCTAGGGCTTGTGCTGGCCTAGGCCCCTGCCAGCCAGCAGGAGCTCGACGGAACACAGTTCATTCGAGAAGGCCCCAGGGTGTTGCCGGTGTGTCTCTTGCACTGCTCGGAAGAAGCTGCAGGTCCAGAGGCTGTGTGTGCACGTGGCCACTGGGGCCTGAGGAGAGAAGAGGCATGAGCCCCCTTGCAAGCGGGACTCCTGCCACCTCGGAGTTGCCTGCCACACACCCCCCCTGCTGCCTGCGCTGTCTTCCCTGCTGGCAGGCCTCTGGGTGCCCCGGCCAGTCTATGCCAAGGAAGCAAGGTGCTTGCTCTCCCCTTGCTGGAAGCTCCTCCTACAGCCTTCTGGACCAGGGGACACATGCCCCCTGGACCAGCAGCCTGCAAGGAAGCTGCAGCTTAGCCATCCAGGAAGGCCCGCAGTACCAGGCAGGAAGCCCCCTGCTAAGGACAGCTTTGCCACGCCAAACCTTGGAGGAGCTCATGGAGGCCCGGGCCTGCAGCGTTTTCCACGGGAGAGCACTGGGTTGCCCAAAGCCTCCCCTGCGGCTTCGGAGCACCCTCCAGCCCCCACGCCCTGGCAACCCACTCTGTTGCCGGAGGGAAGTTCCAAGCAGGACGCTCTCGCTTGGGGAGCCAGGGTGCCTCCTGCTTGGAGAGTTGCTCAGGAACTCCTGTGGAGCGAGGCTTCCCCTCCCATGCTTGGCGGCCAGCAGATGGTGTCCTCGCTCCACCGAAAAACTCGCTGCTTTGAATTCAGCCGTGGATCTCCTAGCTGACGTCTCTGCCCCAAGCAGCAACTCCAGCGTGCACCCAGCCCCCAACAAGGAGAGTGCCTTTCCTGAGCGCTGCTATGCCATGGCAGCTCCGGGAAGGCCTCCTAGGGCCTCCTCTCCCCTCACACCGTCGTGCCATTCAGCCCACCCGGGGAGCAAAGGGCCCCCTGGGCAGGGCTCAGGGTGCAGCCCGTGTGTGGTTTCATGGCTGGGAAAGGGTAGATCCTGACGCTGGCTGCCGGCTTGCGAATGGGGCCGGAGGGCAAGAGCCGGCATTCGTTTCGTGGGAAGCGGGAGATCGGGGGTCTCCAAGCTGCACGCAGATCCCCTCCCTGGCTGCCCCTCTTGCTGCTTCCCGGCTGCCAAGCCTCTCTTCCCCACACGTGCGTCTCACCGAAAGGAGCAGGCTGCTTGCCATTCCTGGCAAGGGCCTCGTCCCACAGGCCCCGTTTCCTCGAAGGGGAGTGCACATTGACCCAGAGCCTCCAGAGGAGCTGCAGTCTCTCCAGCCACAGAGGCCTTGCAGCTGAGCCCAGGACAGCCTGCTGCGTGGAGGGCTTCGATGGGAGGGGGCCGTGCTTCCCTGGCGGGGGCTCTGGCTCATACTGCTTTCCGTGGGGAAACACTGTGTGCGCCAAGTGTCTCCCGGGTGCAGAAGATCTCTCCCCAGCGCCGGAGGTGCGGGGAACCCTCTCTGGACACAGAGCAGTGTTCTAGGCAGGCCTCCCAGGCTGGGAGAGCCTCCACTGCCCCAGCTGTCCAACGGCCTCAGGACCACACTTCTAGGGAGTGTGGGTCTGACAGGCAGGGCGGCCTGAGGGAGGAACGTGGATGGCAGGCCAAAGCCACTGCGCTGAGCATTGCCCCTGGAAGTCCCAGCTGCAGGCTCTCTGCTCCACGCCCAAGCTGGAGGGAGCCTGGACCCTGGCCTGCAGACCCAGGCTTGCCCTGGGCACTGCTAGGGCGGGACCCATCCCAGGCTCAGCCAGGCCTCCCTAGGGCTTGTGCTGGCCTAGGCCCCTGCCAGCCAGCAGGAGCTCGACGGAACACAGTTCATTCGAGAAGGCCCCAGGGTGTTGCCGGTGTGTCTCTTGCACTGCTCGGAAGAAGCTGCAGGTCCAGAGGCTGTGTGTGCACGTGGCCACTGGGGCCTGAGGAGAGAAGAGGCATGAGCCCCCTTGCAAGCGGGACTCCTGCCACCTCGGAGTTGCCTGCCACACACCCCCCCTGCTGCCTGCGCTGTCTTCCCTGCTGGCAGGCCTCTGGGTGCCCCGGCCAGTCTATGCCAAGGAAGCAAGGTGCTTGCTCTCCCCTTGCTGGAAGCTCCTCCTACAGCCTTCTGGACCAGGGGACACATGCCCCCTGGACCAGCAGCCTGCAAGGAAGCTGCAGCTTAGCCATCCAGGAAGGCCCGCAGTACCAGGCAGGAAGCCCCCTGCTAAGGACAGCTTTGCCACGCCAAACCTTGGAGGAGCTCATGGAGGCCCGGGCCTGCAGCGTTTTCCACGGGAGAGCACTGGGTTGCCCAAAGCCTCCCCTGCGGCTTCGGAGCACCCTCCAGCCCCCACGCCCTGGCAACCCACTCTGTTGCCGGAGGGAAGTTCCAAGCAGGACGCTCTCGCTTGGGGAGCCAGGGTGCCTCCTGCTTGGAGAGTTGCTCAGGAACTCCTGTGGAGCGAGGCTTCCCCTCCCATGCTTGGCGGCCAGCAGATGGTGTCCTCGCTCCACCGAAAAACTCGCTGCTTTGAATTCAGCCGTGGATCTCCTAGCTGACGTCTCTGCCCCAAGCAGCAACTCCAGCGTGCACCCAGCCCCCAACAAGGAGAGTGCCTTTCCTGAGCGCTGCTATGCCATGGCAGCTCCGGGAAGGCCTCCTAGGGCCTCCTCTCCCCTCACACCGTCGTGCCATTCAGCCCACCCGGGGAGCAAAGGGCCCCCTGGGCAGGGCTCAGGGTGCAGCCCGTGTGTGGTTTCATGGCTGGGAAAGGGTAGATCCTGACGCTGGCTGCCGGCTTGCGAATGGGGCCGGAGGGCAAGAGCCGGCATTCGTTTCGTGGGAAGCGGGAGATCGGGGGTCTCCAAGCTGCACGCAGATCCCCTCCCTGGCTGCCCCTCTTGCTGCTTCCCGGCTGCCAAGCCTCTCTTCCCCACACGTGCGTCTCACCGAAAGGAGCAGGCTGCTTGCCATTCCTGGCAAGGGCCTCGTCCCACAGGCCCCGTTTCCTCGAAGGGGAGTGCACATTGACCCAGAGCCTCCAGAGGAGCTGCAGTCTCTCCAGCCACAGAGGCCTTGCAGCTGAGCCCAGGACAGCCTGCTGCGTGGAGGGCTTCGATGGGAGGGGGCCGTGCTTCCCTGGCGGGGGCTCTGGCTCACACTGCTTTCCGTGGGGAAACACTGTGTGCGCCAAGTGTCTCCCGGGTGCAGAAGATCTCTCCCCAGCGCCGGAGGTGCGGGGAACCCTCTCTGGACACAGAGCAGTGTTCTAGGCAGGCCTCCCAGGCTGGGAGAGCCTCCACTGCCCCAGCTGTCCAACGGCCTCAGGACCACACTTCTAGGGAGTGTGGGTCTGACAGGCAGGGCGGCCTGAGGGAGGAACGTGGATGGCAGGCCAAAGCCACTGCGCTGAGCATTGCCCCTGGAAGTCCCAGCTGCAGGCTCTCTGCTCCACGCCCAACCTGGAGGGAGCCTGGACCCTGGCCTGCAGACCCAGGCTTGCCCTGGGCACTGCTAGGGCGGGACCCATCCCAGGCTCAGCCAGGCCTCCCTAGGGCTTGTGCTGGCCTAGGCCCCTGCCAGCCAGCAGGAGCTCGACGGAACACAGTTCATTCGAGAAGGCCCCAGGGTGTTGCCGGTGTGTCTCTTGCACTGCTCGGAAGAAGCTGCAGGTCCAGAGGCTGTGTGTGCACGTGGCCACTGGGGCCTGAGGAGAGAAGAGGCATGAGCCCCCTTGCAAGCGGGACTCCTGCCACCTCGGAGTTGCCTGCCACACACCCCCCCTGCTGCCTGCGCTGTCTTCCCTGCTGGCAGGCCTCTGGGTGCCCCGGCCAGTCTATGCCAAGGAAGCAAGGTGCTTGCTCTCCCCTTGCTGGAAGCTCCTCCTACAGCCTTCTGGACCAGGGGACACATGCCCCCTGGACCAGCAGCCTGCAAGGAAGCTGCAGCTTAGCCATCCAGGAAGGCCCGCAGTACCAGGCAGGAAGCCCCCTGCTAAGGACAGCTTTGCCACGCCAAACCTTGGAGGAGCTCATGGAGGCCCGGGCCTGCAGCGTTTTCCACGGGAGAGCACTGGGTTGCCCAAAGCCTCCCCTGCGGCTTCGGAGCACCCTCCAGCCCCCACGCCCTGGCAACCCACTCTGTTGCCGGAGGGAAGTTCCAAGCAGGACGCTCTCGCTTGGGGAGCCAGGGTGCCTCCTGCTTGGAGAGTTGCTCAGGAACTCCTGTGGAGCGAGGCTTCCCCTCCCATGCTTGGCGGCCAGCAGATGGTGTCCTCGCTCCACCGAAAAACTCGCTGCTTTGAATTCAGCCGTGGATCTCCTAGCTGACGTCTCTGCCCCAAGCAGCAACTCCAGCGTGCACCCAGCCCCCAACAAGGAGAGTGCCTTTCCTGAGCGCTGCTATGCCATGGCAGCTCCGGGAAGGCCTCCTAGGGCCTCCTCTCCCCTCACACCGTCGTGCCATTCAGCCCACCCGGGGAGCAAAGGGCCCCCTGGGCAGGGCTCAGGGTGCAGCCCGTGTGTGGTTTCATGGCTGGGAAAGGGTAGATCCTGACGCTGGCTGCCGGCTTGCGAATGGGGCCGGAGGGCAAGAGCCGGCATTCGTTTCGTGGGAAGCGGGAGATCGGGGGTCTCCAAGCTGCACGCAGATCCCCTCCCTGGCTGCCCCTCTTGCTGCTTCCCGGCTGCCAAGCCTCTCTTCCCCACACGTGCGTCTCACCGAAAGGAGCAGGCTGCTTGCCATTCCTGGCAAGGGCCTCGTCCCACAGGCCCCGTTTCCTCGAAGGGGAGTGCACATTGACCCAGAGCCTCCAGAGGAGCTGCAGTCTCTCCAGCCACAGAGGCCTTGCAGCTGAGCCCAGGACAGCCTGCTGCGTGGAGGGCTTCGATGGGAGGGGGCCGTGCTTCCCTGGCGGGGGCTCTGGCTCACACTGCTTTCCGTGGGGAAACACTGTGTGCGCCAAGTGTCTCCCGGGTGCAGAAGATCTCTCCCCAGCGCCGGAGGTGCGGGGAACCCTCTCTGGACACAGAGCAGTGTTCTAGGCAGGCCTCCCAGGCTGGGAGAGCCTCCACTGCCCCAGCTGTCCAACGGCCTCAGGACCACACTTCTAGGGAGTGTGGGTCTGACAGGCAGGGCGGCCTGAGGGAGGAACGTGGATGGCAGGCCAAAGCCACTGCGCTGAGCATTGCCCCTGGAAGTCCCAGCTGCAGGCTCTCTGCTCCACGCCCAACCTGGAGGGAGCCTGGACCCTGGCCTGCAGACCCAGGCTTGCCCTGGGCACTGCTAGGGCGGGACCCATCCCAGGCTCAGCCAGGCCTCCCTAGGGCTTGTGCTGGCCTAGGCCCCTGCCAGCCAGCAGGAGCTCGACGGAACACAGTTCATTCGAGAAGGCCCCAGGGTGTTGCCGGTGTGTCTCTTGCACTGCTCGGAAGAAGCTGCAGGTCCAGAGGCTGTGTGTGCACGTGGCCACTGGGGCCTGAGGAGAGAAGAGGCATGAGCCCCCTTGCAAGCGGGACTCCTGCCACCTCGGAGTTGCCTGCCACACACCCCCCCTGCTGCCTGCGCTGTCTTCCCTGCTGGCAGGCCTCTGGGTGCCCCGGCCAGTCTATGCCAAGGAAGCAAGGTGCTTGCTCTCCCCTTGCTGGAAGCTCCTCCTACAGCCTTCTGGACCAGGGGACACATGCCCCCTGGACCAGCAGCCTGCAAGGAAGCTGCAGCTTAGCCATCCAGGAAGGCCCGCAGTACCAGGCAGGAAGCCCCCTGCTAAGGACAGCTTTGCCACGCCAAACCTTGGAGGAGCTCATGGAGGCCCGGGCCTGCAGCGTTTTCCACGGGAGAGCACTGGGTTGCCCAAAGCCTCCCCTGCGGCTTCGGAGCACCCTCCAGCCCCCACGCCCTGGCAACCCACTCTGTTGCCGGAGGGAAGTTCCAAGCAGGACGCTCTCGCTTGGGGAGCCAGGGTGCCTCCTGCTTGGAGAGTTGCTCAGGAACTCCTGTGGAGCGAGGCTTCCCCTCCCATGCTTGGCGGCCAGCAGATGGTGTCCTCGCTCCACCGAAAAACTCGCTGCTTTGAATTCAGCCGTGGATCTCCTAGCTGACGTCTCTGCCCCAAGCAGCAACTCCAGCGTGCACCCAGCCCCCAACAAGGAGAGTGCCTTTCCTGAGCGCTGCTATGCCATGGCAGCTCCGGGAAGGCCTCCTAGGGCCTCCTCTCCCCTCACACCGTCGTGCCATTCAGCCCACCCGGGGAGCAAAGGGCCCCCTGGGCAGGGCTCAGGGTGCAGCCCGTGTGTGGTTTCATGGCTGGGAAAGGGTAGATCCTGACGCTGGCTGCCGGCTTGCGAATGGGGCCGGAGGGCAAGAGCCGGCATTCGTTTCGTGGGAAGCGGGAGATCGGGGGTCTCCAAGCTGCACGCAGATCCCCTCCCTGGCTGCCCCTCTTGCTGCTTCCCGGCTGCCAAGCCTCTCTTCCCCACACGTGCGTCTCACCGAAAGGAGCAGGCTGCTTGCCATTCCTGGCAAGGGCCTCGTCCCACAGGCCCCGTTTCCTCGAAGGGGAGTGCACATTGACCCAGAGCCTCCAGAGGAGCTGCAGTCTCTCCAGCCACAGAGGCCTTGCAGCTGAGCCCAGGACAGCCTGCTGCGTGGAGGGCTTCGATGGGAGGGGGCCGTGCTTCCCTGGCGGGGGCTCTGGCTCACACTGCTTTCCGTGGGGAAACACTGTGTGCGCCAAGTGTCTCCCGGGTGCAGAAGATCTCTCCCCAGCGCCGGAGGTGCGGGGAACCCTCTCTGGACACAGAGCAGTGTTCTAGGCAGGCCTCCCAGGCTGGGAGAGCCTCCACTGCCCCAGCTGTCCAACGGCCTCAGGACCACACTTCTAGGGAGTGTGGGTCTGACAGGCAGGGCGGCCTGAGGGAGGAACGTGGATGGCAGGCCAAAGCCACTGCGCTGAGCATTGCCCCTGGAAGTCCCAGCTGCAGGCTCTCTGCTCCACGCCCAAGCTGGAGGGAGCCTGGACCCTGGCCTGCAGACCCAGGCTTGCCCTGGGCACTGCTAGGGCGGGACCCATCCCAGGCTCAGCCAGGCCTCCCTAGGGCTTGTGCTGGCCTAGGCCCCTGCCAGCCAGCAGGAGCTCGACGGAACACAGTTCATTCGAGAAGGCCCCAGGGTGTTGCCGGTGTGTCTCTTGCACTGCTCGGAAGAAGCTGCAGGTCCAGAGGCTGTGTGTGCACGTGGCCACTGGGGCCTGAGGAGAGAAGAGGCATGAGCCCCCTTGCAAGCGGGACTCCTGCCACCTCGGAGTTGCCTGCCACACACCCCCCCTGCTGCCTGCGCTGTCTTCCCTGCTGGCAGGCCTCTGGGTGCCCCGGCCAGTCTATGCCAAGGAAGCAAGGTGCTTGCTCTCCCCTTGCTGGAAGCTCCTCCTACAGCCTTCTGGACCAGGGGACACATGCCCCCTGGACCAGCAGCCTGCAAGGAAGCTGCAGCTTAGCCATCCAGGAAGGCCCGCAGTACCAGGCAGGAAGCCCCCTGCTAAGGACAGCTTTGCCACGCCAAACCTTGGAGGAGCTCATGGAGGCCCGGGCCTGCAGCGTTTTCCACGGGAGAGCACTGGGTTGCCCAAAGCCTCCCCTGCGGCTTCGGAGCACCCTCCAGCCCCCACGCCCTGGCAACCCACTCTGTTGCCGGAGGGAAGTTCCAAGCAGGACGCTCTCGCTTGGGGAGCCAGGGTGCCTCCTGCTTGGAGAGTTGCTCAGGAACTCCTGTGGAGCGAGGCTTCCCCTCCCATGCTTGGCGGCCAGCAGATGGTGTCCTCGCTCCACCGAAAAACTCGCTGCTTTGAATTCAGCCGTGGATCTCCTAGCTGACGTCTCTGCCCCAAGCAGCAACTCCAGCGTGCACCCAGCCCCCAACAAGGAGAGTGCCTTTCCTGAGCGCTGCTATGCCATGGCAGCTCCGGGAAGGCCTCCTAGGGCCTCCTCTCCCCTCACACCGTCGTGCCATTCAGCCCACCCGGGGAGCAAAGGGCCCCCTGGGCAGGGCTCAGGGTGCAGCCCGTGTGTGGTTTCATGGCTGGGAAAGGGTAGATCCTGACGCTGGCTGCCGGCTTGCGAATGGGGCCGGAGGGCAAGAGCCGGCATTCGTTTCGTGGGAAGCGGGAGATCGGGGGTCTCCAAGCTGCACGCAGATCCCCTCCCTGGCTGCCCCTCTTGCTGCTTCCCGGCTGCCAAGCCTCTCTTCCCCACACGTGCGTCTCACCGAAAGGAGCAGGCTGCTTGCCATTCCTGGCAAGGGCCTCGTCCCACAGGCCCCGTTTCCTCGAAGGGGAGTGCACATTGACCCAGAGCCTCCAGAGGAGCTGCAGTCTCTCCAGCCACAGAGGCCTTGCAGCTGAGCCCAGGACAGCCTGCTGCGTGGAGGGCTTCGATGGGAGGGGGCCGTGCTTCCCTGGCGGGGGCTCTGGCTCACACTGCTTTCCGTGGGGAAACACTGTGTGCGCCAAGTGTCTCCCGGGTGCAGAAGATCTCTCCCCAGCGCCGGAGGTGCGGGGAACCCTCTCTGGACACAGAGCAGTGTTCTAGGCAGGCCTCCCAGGCTGGGAGAGCCTCCACTGCCCCAGCTGTCCAACGGCCTCAGGACCACACTTCTAGGGAGTGTGGGTCTGACAGGCAGGGCGGCCTGAGGGAGGAACGTGGATGGCAGGCCAAAGCCACTGCGCTGAGCATTGCCCCTGGAAGTCCCAGCTGCAGGCTCTCTGCTCCACGCCCAAGCTGGAGGGAGCCTGGACCCTGGCCTGCAGACCCAGGCTTGCCCTGGGCACTGCTAGGGCGGGACCCATCCCAGGCTCAGCCAGGCCTCCCTAGGGCTTGTGCTGGCCTAGGCCCCTGCCAGCCAGCAGGAGCTCGACGGAACACAGTTCATTCGAGAAGGCCCCAGGGTGTTGCCGGTGTGTCTCTTGCACTGCTCGGAAGAAGCTGCAGGTCCAGAGGCTGTGTGTGCACGTGGCCACTGGGGCCTGAGGAGAGAAGAGGCATGAGCCCCCTTGCAAGCGGGACTCCTGCCACCTCGGAGTTGCCTGCCACACACCCCCCCTGCTGCCTGCGCTCTCTTCCCTGCTGGCAGGCCTCTGGGTGCCCCGGCCAGTCTATGCCAAGGAAGCAAGGTGCTTGCTCTCCCCTTGCTGGAAGCTCCTCCTACAGCCTTCTGGACCAGGGGACACATGCCCCCTGGACCAGCAGCCTGCAAGGAAGCTGCAGCTTAGCCATCCAGGAAGGCCCGCAGTACCAGGCAGGAAGCCCCCTGCTAAGGACAGCTTTGCCACGCCAAACCTTGGAGGAGCTCATGGAGGCCCGGGCCTGCAGCGTTTTCCACGGGAGAGCACTGGGTTGCCCAAAGCCTCCCCTGCGGCTTCGGAGCACCCTCCAGCCCCCACGCCCTGGCAACCCACTCTGTTGCCGGAGGGAAGTTCCAAGCAGGACGCTCTCGCTTGGGGAGCCAGGGTGCCTCCTGCTTGGAGAGTTGCTCAGGAACTCCTGTGGAGCGAGGCTTCCCCTCCCATGCTTGGCGGCCAGCAGATGGTGTCCTCGCTCCACCGAAAAACTCGCTGCTTTGAATTCAGCCGTGGATCTCCTAGCTGACGTCTCTGCCCCAAGCAGCAACTCCAGCGTGCACCCAGCCCCCAACAAGGAGAGTGCCTTTCCTGAGCGCTGCTATGCCATGGCAGCTCCGGGAAGGCCTCCTAGGGCCTCCTCTCCCCTCACACCGTCGTGCCATTCAGCCCACCCGGGGAGCAAAGGGCCCCCTGGGCAGGGCTCAGGGTGCAGCCCGTGTGTGGTTTCATGGCTGGGAAAGGGTAGATCCTGACGCTGGCTGCCGGCTTGCGAATGGGGCCGGAGGGCAAGAGCCGGCATTCGTTTCGTGGGAAGCGGGAGATCGGGGGTCTCCAAGCTGCACGCAGATCCCCTCCCTGGCTGCCCCTCTTGCTGCTTCCCGGCTGCCAAGCCTCTCTTCCCCACACGTGCGTCTCACCGAAAGGAGCAGGCTGCTTGCCATTCCTGGCAAGGGCCTCGTCCCACAGGCCCCGTTTCCTCGAAGGGGAGTGCACATTGACCCAGAGCCTCCAGAGGAGCTGCAGTCTCTCCAGCCACAGAGGCCTTGCAGCTGAGCCCAGGACAGCCTGCTGCGTGGAGGGCTTCGATGGGAGGGGGCCGTGCTTCCCTGGCGGGGGCTCTGGCTCACACTGCTTTCCGTGGGGAAACACTGTGTGCGCCAAGTGTCTCCCGGGTGCAGAAGATCTCTCCCCAGCGCCGGAGGTGCGGGGAACCCTCTCTGGACACAGAGCAGTGTTCTAGGCAGGCCTCCCAGGCTGGGAGAGCCTCCACTGCCCCAGCTGTCCAACGGCCTCAGGACCACACTTCTAGGGAGTGTGGGTCTGACAGGCAGGGCGGCCTGAGGGAGGAACGTGGATGGCAGGCCAAAGCCACTGCGCTGAGCATTGCCCCTGGAAGTCCCAGCTGCAGGCTCTCTGCTCCACGCCCAAGCTGGAGGGAGCCTGGACCCTGGCCTGCAGACCCAGGCTTGCCCTGGGCACTGCTAGGGCGGGACCCATCCCAGGCTCAGCCAGGCCTCCCTAGGGCTTGTGCTGGCCTAGGCCCCTGCCAGCCAGCAGGAGCTCGACGGAACACAGTTCATTCGAGAAGGCCCCAGGGTGTTGCCGGTGTGTCTCTTGCACTGCTCGGAAGAAGCTGCAGGTCCAGAGGCTGTGTGTGCACGTGGCCACTGGGGCCTGAGGAGAGAAGAGGCATGAGCCCCCTTGCAAGCGGGACTCCTGCCACCTCGGAGTTGCCTGCCACACACCCCCCCTGCTGCCTGCGCTGTCTTCCCTGCTGGCAGGCCTCTGGGTGCCCCGGCCAGTCTATGCCAAGGAAGCAAGGTGCTTGCTCTCCCCTTGCTGGAAGCTCCTCCTACAGCCTTCTGGACCAGGGGACACATGCCCCCTGGACCAGCAGCCTGCAAGGAAGCTGCAGCTTAGCCATCCAGGAAGGCCCGCAGTACCAGGCAGGAAGCCCCCTGCTAAGGACAGCTTTGCCACACCAAACCTTGGAGGAGCTCATGGAGGCCCGGGCCTGCAGCGTTTTCCACGGGAGAGCACTGGGTTGCCCAAAGCCTCCCCTGCGGCTTCGGAGCACCCTCCAGCCCCCACGCCCTGGCAACCCACTCTGTTGCCGGAGGGAAGTTCCAAGCAGGACGCTCTCGCTTGGGGAGCCAGGGTGCCTCCTGCTTGGAGAGTTGCTCAGGAACTCCTGTGGAGCGAGGCTTCCCCTCCCATGCTTGGCGGCCAGCAGATGGTGTCCTCGCTCCACCGAAAAACTCGCTGCTTTGAATTCAGCCGTGGATCTCCTAGCTGACGTCTCTGCCCCAAGCAGCAACTCCAGCGTGCACCCAGCCCCCAACAAGGAGAGTGCCTTTCCTGAGCGCTGCTATGCCATGGCAGCTCCGGGAAGGCCTCCTAGGGCCTCCTCTCCCCTCACACCGTCGTGCCATTCAGCCCACCCGGGGAGCAAAGGGCCCCCTGGGCAGGGCTCAGGGTGCAGCCCGTGTGTGGTTTCATGGCTGGGAAAGGGTAGATCCTGACGCTGGCTGCCGGCTTGCGAATGGGGCCGGAGGGCAAGAGCCGGCATTCGTTTCGTGGGAAGCGGGAGATCGGGGGTCTCCAAGCTGCACGCAGATCCCCTCCCTGGCTGCCCCTCTTGCTGCTTCCCGGCTGCCAAGCCTCTCTTCCCCACACGTGCGTCTCACCGAAAGGAGCAGGCTGCTTGCCATTCCTGGCAAGGGCCTCGTCCCACAGGCCCCGTTTCCTCGAAGGGGAGTGCACATTGACCCAGAGCCTCCAGAGGAGCTGCAGTCTCTCCAGCCACAGAGGCCTTGCAGCTGAGCCCAGGACAGCCTGCTGCGTGGAGGGCTTCGATGGGAGGGGGCCGTGCTTCCCTGGCGGGGGCTCTGGCTCACACTGCTTTCCGTGGGGAAACACTGTGTGCGCCAAGGGTCTCCCGGGTGCAGAAGATCTCTCCCCAGCGCCGGAGGTGCGGGGAACCCTCTCTGGACACAGAGCAGTGTTCTAGGCAGGCCTCCCAGGCTGGGAGAGCCTCCACTGCCCCAGCTGTCCAACGGCCTCAGGACCACACTTCTAGGGAGTGTGGGTCTGACAGGCAGGGCGGCCTGAGGGAGGAACGTGGATGGCAGGCCAAAGCCACTGCGCTGAGCATTGCCCCTGGAAGTCCCAGCTGCAGGCTCTCTGCTCCACGCCCAAGCTGGAGGGAGCCTGGACCCTGGCCTGCAGACCCAGGCTTGCCCTGGGCACTGCTAGGGCGGGACCCATCCCAGGCTCAGCCAGGCCTCCCTAGGGCTTGTGCTGGCCTAGGCCCCTGCCAGCCAGCAGGAGCTCGACGGAACACAGTTCATTCGAGAAGGCCCCAGGGTGTTGCCGGTGTGTCTCTTGCACTGCTCGGAAGAAGCTGCAGGTCCAGAGGCTGTGTGTGCACGTGGCCACTGGGGCCTGAGGAGAGAAGAGGCATGAGCCCCCTTGCAAGCGGGACTCCTGCCACCTCGGAGTTGCCTGCCACACACCCCCCCTGCTGCCTGCGCTGTCTTCCCTGCTGGCAGGCCTCTGGGTGCCCCGGCCAGTCTATGCCAAGGAAGCAAGGTGCTTGCTCTCCCCTTGCTGGAAGCTCCTCCTACAGCCTTCTGGACCAGGGGACACATGCCCCCTGGACCAGCAGCCTGCAAGGAAGCTGCAGCTTAGCCATCCAGGAAGGCCCGCAGTACCAGGCAGGAAGCCCCCTGCTAAGGACAGCTTTGCCACGCCAAACCTTGGAGGAGCTCATGGAGGCCCGGGCCTGCAGCGTTTTCCACGGGAGAGCACTGGGTTGCCCAAAGCCTCCCCTGCGGCTTCGGAGCACCCTCCAGCCCCCACGCCCTGGCAACCCACTCTGTTGCCGGAGGGAAGTTCCAAGCAGGACGCTCTCGCTTGGGGAGCCAGGGTGCCTCCTGCTTGGAGAGTTGCTCAGGAACTCCTGTGGAGCGAGGCTTCCCCTCCCATGCTTGGCGGCCAGCAGATGGTGTCCTCGCTCCACCGAAAAACTCGCTGCTTTGAATTCAGCCGTGGATCTCCTAGCTGACGTCTCTGCCCCAAGCAGCAACTCCAGCGTGCACCCAGCCCCCAACAAGGAGAGTGCCTTTCCTGAGCGCTGCTATGCCATGGCAGCTCCGGGAAGGCCTCCTAGGGCCTCCTCTCCCCTCACACCGTCGTGCCATTCAGCCCACCCGGGGAGCAAAGGGCCCCCTGGGCAGGGCTCAGGGTGCAGCCCGTGTGTGGTTTCATGGCTGGGAAAGGGTAGATCCTGACGCTGGCTGCCGGCTTGCGAATGGGGCCGGAGGGCAAGAGCCGGCATTCGTTTCGTGGGAAGCGGGAGATCGGGGGTCTCCAAGCTGCACGCAGATCCCCTCCCTGGCTGCCCCTCTTGCTGCTTCCCGGCTGCCAAGCCTCTCTTCCCCACACGTGCGTCTCACCGAAAGGAGCAGGCTGCTTGCCATTCCTGGCAAGGGCCTCGTCCCACAGGCCCCGTTTCCTCGAAGGGGAGTGCACATTGACCCAGAGCCTCCAGAGGAGCTGCAGTCTCTCCAGCCACAGAGGCCTTGCAGCTGAGCCCAGGACAGCCTGCTGCGTGGAGGGCTTCGATGGGAGGGGGCCGTGCTTCCCTGGCGGGGGCTCTGGCTCACACTGCTTTCCGTGGGGAAACACTGTGTGCGCCAAGGGTCTCCCGGGTGCAGAAGATCTCTCCCCAGCGCCGGAGGTGCGGGGAACCCTCTCTGGACACAGAGCAGTGTTCTAGGCAGGCCTCCCAGGCTGGGAGAGCCTCCACTGCCCCAGCTGTCCAACGGCCTCAGGACCACACTTCTAGGGAGTGTGGGTCTGACAGGCAGGGCGGCCTGAGGGAGGAACGTGGATGGCAGGCCAAAGCCACTGCGCTGAGCATTGCCCCTGGAAGTCCCAGCTGCAGGCTCTCTGCTCCACGCCCAAGCTGGAGGGAGCCTGGACCCTGGCCTGCAGACCCAGGCTTGCCCTGGGCACTGCTAGGGCGGGACCCATCCCAGGCTCAGCCAGGCCTCCCTAGGGCTTGTGCTGGCCTAGGCCCCTGCCAGCCAGCAGGAGCTCGACGGAACACAGTTCATTCGAGAAGGCCCCAGGGTGTTGCCGGTGTGTCTCTTGCACTGCTCGGAAGAAGCTGCAGGTCCAGAGGTTGTGTGTGCACGTGGCCACTGGGGCCTGAGGAGAGAAGAGGCATGAGCCCCCTTGCCAGCGGGACTCCTGCCACCTCGGAGTTGCCTGCCACACACCCCCCCCTGCTGCCTGCGCTGTCTTCCCTGCTGGCAGGCCTCTGGGTGCCCCGGCCAGTCTATGCCAAGGAAGCAAGGTGCTTGCTCTCCCCTTGCTGGAAGCTCCTCCTGCAGCCTTCTGGACCAGGGGACACATGCCCCCTGGACCAGCAGCCTGCAAGGAAGCTGCAGCTTAGCCATCCAGGAAGGCCCGCAGTACCAGGCAGGAAGCCCCCTGCTAAGGACAGCTTTGCCACGCCAAACCTTGGAGGAGCTCATGGAGGCCCGGGCCTGCAGCGTTTTCCACGGGAGAGCACTGGGTTGCCCAAAGCCTCCCCTGCGGCTTCGGAGCACCCTCCAGCCCCCACGCCCTGGCAACCCACTCTGTTGCCGGAGGGAAGTTCCAAGCAGGACGCTCTCGCTTGGGGAGCCAGGGTGCCTCCTGCTTGGAGAGTTGCTCAGGAACTCCTGTGGAGCGAGGCTTCCCCTCCCATGCTTGGCGGCCAGCAGATGGTGTCCTCGCTCCACCGAAAAACTCGCTGCTTTGAATTCAGCCGTGGATCTCCTAGCTGACGTCTCTGCCCCAAGCAGCAACTCCAGCGTGCACCCAGCCCCCAACAAGGAGAGTGCCTTTCCTGAGCGCTGCTATGCCATGGCAGCTCCGGGAAGGCCTCCTAGGGCCTCCTCTCCCCTCACACCGTCGTGCCATTCAGCCCACCCGGGGAGCAAAGGGCCCCCTGGGCAGGGCTCAGGGTGCAGCCCGTGTGTGGTTTCATGGCTGGGAAAGGGTAGATCCTGACGCTGGCTGCCGGCTTGCGAATGGGGCCGGAGGGCAAGAGCCGGCATTCGTTTCGTGGGAAGCGGGAGATCGGGGGTCTCCAAGCTGCACGCAGATCCCCTCCCTGGCTGCCCCTCTTGCTGCTTCCCGGCTGCCAAGCCTCTCTTCCCCACACGTGCGTCTCACCGAAAGGAGCAGGCTGCTTGCCATTCCTGGCAAGGGCCTCGTCCCACAGGCCCCGTTTCCTCGAAGGGGAGTGCACATTGACCCAGAGCCTCCAGAGGAGCTGCAGTCTCTCCAGCCACAGAGGCCTTGCAGCTGAGCCCAGGACAGCCTGCTGCGTGGAGGGCTTCGATGGGAGGGGGCCGTGCTTCCCTGGCGGGGGCTCTGGCTCACACTGCTTTCCGTGGGGAAACACTGTGTGCGCCAAGTGTCTCCCGGGTGCAGAAGATCTCTCCCCAGCGCCGGAGGTGCGGGGAACCCTCTCTGGACACAGAGCAGTGTTCTAGGCAGGCCTCCCAGGCTGGGAGAGCCTCCACTGCCCCAGCTGTCCAACGGCCTCAGGACCACACTTCTAGGGAGTGTGGGTCTGACAGGCAGGGCGGCCTGAGGGAGGAACGTGGATGGCAGGCCAAAGCCACTGCGCTGAGCATTGCCCCTGGAAGTCCCAGCTGCAGGCTCTCTGCTCCACGCCCAAGCTGGAGGGAGCCTGGACCCTGGCCTGCAGACCCAGGCTTGCCCTGGGCACTGCTAGGGCGGGACCCATCCCAGGCTCAGCCAGGCCTCCCTAGGGCTTGTGCTGGCCTAGGCCCCTGCCAGCCAGCAGGAGCTCGACGGAACACAGTTCATTCGAGAAGGCCCCAGGGTGTTGCCGGTGTGTCTCTTGCACTGCTCGGAAGAAGCTGCAGGTCCAGAGGCTGTGTGTGCACGTGGCCACTGGGGCCTGAGGAGAGAAGAGGCATGAGCCCCCTTGCAAGCGGGACTCCTGCCACCTCGGAGTTGCCTGCCACACACCCCCCCTGCTGCCTGCGCTGTCTTCCCTGCTGGCAGGCCTCTGGGTGCCCCGGCCAGTCTATGCCAAGGAAGCAAGGTGCTTGCTCTCCCCTTGCTGGAAGCTCCTCCTACAGCCTTCTGGACCAGGGGACACATGCCCCCTGGACCAGCAGCCTGCAAGGAAGCTGCAGCTTAGCCATCCAGGAAGGCCCGCAGTACCAGGCAGGAAGCCCCCTGCTAAGGACAGCTTTGCCACGCCAAACCTTGGAGGAGCTCATGGAGGCCCGGGCCTGCAGCGTTTTCCACGGGAGAGCACTGGGTTGCCCAAAGCCTCCCCTGCGGCTTCGGAGCACCCTCCAGCCCCCACGCCCTGGCAACCCACTCTGTTGCCGGAGGGAAGTTCCAAGCAGGACGCTCTCGCTTGGGGAGCCAGGGTGCCTCCTGCTTGGAGAGTTGCTCAGGAACTCCTGTGGAGCGAGGCTTCCCCTCCCATGCTTGGCGGCCAGCAGATGGTGTCCTCGCTCCACCGAAAAACTCGCTGCTTTGAATTCAGCCGTGGATCTCCTAGCTGACGTCTCTGCCCCAAGCAGCAACTCCAGCGTGCACCCAGCCCCCAACAAGGAGAGTGCCTTTCCTGAGCGCTGCTATGCCATGGCAGCTCCGGGAAGGCCTCCTAGGGCCTCCTCTCCCCTCACACCGTCGTGCCATTCAGCCCACCCGGGGAGCAAAGGGCCCCCTGGGCAGGGCTCAGGGTGCAGCCCGTGTGTGGTTTCATGGCTGGGAAAGGGTAGATCCTGACGCTGGCTGCCGGCTTGCGAATGGGGCCGGAGGGCAAGAGCCGGCATTCGTTTCGTGGGAAGCGGGAGATCGGGGGTCTCCAAGCTGCACGCAGATCCCCTCCCTGGCTGCCCCTCTTGCTGCTTCCCGGCTGCCAAGCCTCTCTTCCCCACACGTGCGTCTCACCGAAAGGAGCAGGCTGCTTGCCATTCCTGGCAA
This sequence comes from Hippopotamus amphibius kiboko, assembly GCF_030028045.1. Lineage (NCBI taxonomy): Eukaryota > Metazoa > Chordata > Mammalia > Artiodactyla > Hippopotamidae > Hippopotamus > Hippopotamus amphibius. The sequence goes on from NC_080199.1 coordinate 45,535,274, forward strand.
GGGCCTCGTCCCACAGGCCCCGTTTCCTCGAAGGGGAGTGCACATTGACCCAGAGCCTCCAGAGGAGCTGCAGTCTCTCCAGCCACAGAGGCCTTGCAGCTGAGCCCAGGACAGCCTGCTGCGTGGAGGGCTTCGATGGGAGGGGGCCGTGCTTCCCTGGCGGGGGCTCTGGCTCACACTGCTTTCCGTGGGGAAACACTGTGTGCGCCAAGGGTCTCCCGGGTGCAGAAGATCTCTCCCCAGCGCCGGAGGTGCGGGGAACCCTCTCTGGACACAGAGCAGTGTTCTAGGCAGGCCTCCCAGGCTGGGAGAGCCTCCACTGCCCCAGCTGTCCAACGGCCTCAGGACCACACTTCTAGGGAGTGTGGGTCTGACAGGCAGGGCGGCCTGAGGGAGGAACGTGGATGGCAGGCCAAAGCCACTGCGCTGAGCATTGCCCCTGGAAGTCCCAGCTGCAGGCTCTCTGCTCCACGCCCAAGCTGGAGGGAGCCTGGACCCTGGCCTGCAGACCCAGGCTTGCCCTGGGCACTGCTAGGGCGGGACCCATCCCAGGCTCAGCCAGGCCTCCCTAGGGCTTGTGCTGGCCTAGGCCCCTGCCAGCCAGCAGGAGCTCGACGGAACACAGTTCATTCGAGAAGGCCCCAGGGTGTTGCCGGTGTGTCTCTTGCACTGCTCGGAAGAAGCTGCAGGTCCAGAGGCTGTGTGTGCACGTGGCCACTGGGGCCTGAGGAGAGAAGAGGCATGAGCCCCCTTGCCAGCGGGACTCCTGCCACCTCGGAGTTGCCTGCCACACACCCCCCCCTGCTGCCTGCGCTGTCTTCCCTGCTGGCAGGCCTCTGGGTGCCCCGGCCAGTCTATGCCAAGGAAGCAAGGTGCTTGCTCTCCCCTTGCTGGAAGCTCCTCCTGCAGCCTTCTGGACCAGGGGACACATGCCCCCTGGACCAGCAGCCTGCAAGGAAGCTGCAGCTTAGCCATCCAGGAAGGCCCGCAGTACCAGGCAGGAAGCCCCCTGCTAAGGACAGCTTTGCCACGCCAAACCTTGGAGGAGCTCATGGAGGCCCGGGCCTGCAGCGTTTTCCACGGGAGAGCACTGGGTTGCCCAAAGCCTCCCCTGCGGCTTCGGAGCACCCTCCAGCCCCCACGCCCTGGCAACCCACTCTGTTGCCGGAGGGAAGTTCCAAGCAGGACGCTCTCGCTTGGGGAGCCAGGGTGCCTCCTGCTTGGAGAGTTGCTCAGGAACTCCTGTGGAGCGAGGCTTCCCCTCCCATGCTTGGCGGCCAGCAGATGGTGTCCTCGCTCCACCGAAAAACTCGCTGCTTTGAATTCAGCCGTGGATCTCCTAGCTGACGTCTCTGCCCCAAGCAGCAACTCCAGCGTGCACCCAGCCCCCAACAAGGAGAGTGCCTTTCCTGAGCGCTGCTATGCCATGGCAGCTCCGGGAAGGCCTCCTAGGGCCTCCTCTCCCCTCACACCGTCGTGCCATTCAGCCCACCCGGGGAGCAAAGGGCCCCCTGGGCAGGGCTCAGGGTGCAGCCCGTGTGTGGTTTCATGGCTGGGAAAGGGTAGATCCTGACGCTGGCTGCCGGCTTGCGAATGGGGCCGGAGGGCAAGAGCCGGCATTCGTTTCGTGGGAAGCGGGAGATCGGGGGTCTCCAAGCTGCACGCAGATCCCCTCCCTGGCTGCCCCTCTTGCTGCTTCCCGGCTGCCAAGCCTCTCTTCCCCACACGTGCGTCTCACCGAAAGGAGCAGGCTGCTTGCCATTCCTGGCAAGGGCCTCGTCCCACAGGCCCCGTTTCCTCGAAGGGGAGTGCACATTGACCCAGAGCCTCCAGAGGAGCTGCAGTCTCTCCAGCCACAGAGGCCTTGCAGCTGAGCCCAGGACAGCCTGCTGCGTGGAGGGCTTCGATGGGAGGGGGCCGTGCTTCCCTGGCGGGGGCTCTGGCTCACACTGCTTTCCGTGGGGAAACACTGTGTGCGCCAAGTGTCTCCCGGGTGCAGAAGATCTCTCCCCAGCGCCGGAGGTGCGGGGAACCCTCTCTGGACACAGAGCAGTGTTCTAGGCAGGCCTCCCAGGCTGGGAGAGCCTCCACTGCCCCAGCTGTCCAACGGCCTCAGGACCACACTTCTAGGGAGTGTGGGTCTGACAGGCAGGGCGGCCTGAGGGAGGAACGTGGATGGCAGGCCAAAGCCACTGCGCTGAGCATTGCCCCTGGAAGTCCCAGCTGCAGGCTCTCTGCTCCACGCCCAAGCTGGAGGGAGCCTGGACCCTGGCCTGCAGACCCAGGCTTGCCCTGGGCACTGCTAGGGCGGGACCCATCCCAGGCTCAGCCAGGCCTCCCTAGGGCTTGTGCTGGCCTAGGCCCCTGCCAGCCAGCAGGAGCTCGACGGAACACAGTTCATTCGAGAAGGCCCCAGGGTGTTGCCGGTGTGTCTCTTGCACTGCTCGGAAGAAGCTGCAGGTCCAGAGGCTGTGTGTGCACGTGGCCACTGGGGCCTGAGGAGAGAAGAGGCATGAGCCCCCTTGCAAGCGGGACTCCTGCCACCTCGGAGTTGCCTGCCACACACCCCCCCTGCTGCCTGCGCTGTCTTCCCTGCTGGCAGGCCTCTGGGTGCCCCGGCCAGTCTATGCCAAGGAAGCAAGGTGCTTGCTCTCCCCTTGCTGGAAGCTCCTCCTACAGCCTTCTGGACCAGGGGACACATGCCCCCTGGACCAGCAGCCTGCAAGGAAGCTGCAGCTTAGCCATCCAGGAAGGCCCGCAGTACCAGGCAGGAAGCCCCCTGCTAAGGACAGCTTTGCCACGCCAAACCTTGGAGGAGCTCATGGAGGCCCGGGCCTGCAGCGTTTTCCACGGGAGAGCACTGGGTTGCCCAAAGCCTCCCCTGCGGCTTCGGAGCACCCTCCAGCCCCCACGCCCTGGCAACCCACTCTGTTGCCGGAGGGAAGTTCCAAGCAGGACGCTCTCGCTTGGGGAGCCAGGGTGCCTCCTGCTTGGAGAGTTGCTCAGGAACTCCTGTGGAGCGAGGCTTCCCCTCCCATGCTTGGCGGCCAGCAGATGGTGTCCTCGCTCCACCGAAAAACTCGCTGCTTTGAATTCAGCCGTGGATCTCCTAGCTGACGTCTCTGCCCCAAGCAGCAACTCCAGCGTGCACCCAGCCCCCAACAAGGAGAGTGCCTTTCCTGAGCGCTGCTATGCCATGGCAGCTCCGGGAAGGCCTCCTAGGGCCTCCTCTCCCCTCACACCGTCGTGCCATTCAGCCCACCCGGGGAGCAAAGGGCCCCCTGGGCAGGGCTCAGGGTGCAGCCCGTGTGTGGTTTCATGGCTGGGAAAGGGTAGATCCTGACGCTGGCTGCCGGCTTGCGAATGGGGCCGGAGGGCAAGAGCCGGCATTCGTTTCGTGGGAAGCGGGAGATCGGGGGTCTCCAAGCTGCACGCAGATCCCCTCCCTGGCTGCCCCTCTTGCTGCTTCCCGGCTGCCAAGCCTCTCTTCCCCACACGTGCGTCTCACCGAAAGGAGCAGGCTGCTTGCCATTCCTGGCAAGGGCCTCGTCCCACAGGCCCCGTTTCCTCGAAGGGGAGTGCACATTGACCCAGAGCCTCCAGAGGAGCTGCAGTCTCTCCAGCCACAGAGGCCTTGCAGCTGAGCCCAGGACAGCCTGCTGCGTGGAGGGCTTCGATGGGAGGGGGCCGTGCTTCCCTGGCGGGGGCTCTGGCTCACACTGCTTTCCGTGGGGAAACACTGTGTGCGCCAAGGGTCTCCCGGGTGCAGAAGATCTCTCCCCAGCGCCGGAGGTGCGGGGAACCCTCTCTGGACACAGAGCAGTGTTCTAGGCAGGCCTCCCAGGCTGGGAGAGCCTCCACTGCCCCAACTGTCCAACGGCCTCAGGACCACACTTCTAGGGAGTGTGGGTCTGACAGGCAGGGCGGCCTGAGGGAGGAACGTGGATGGCAGGCCAAAGCCACTGCGCTGAGCATTGCCCCTGGAAGTCCCAGCTGCAGGCTCTCTGCTCCACGCCCAAGCTGGAGGGAGCCTGGACCCTGGCCTGCAGACCCAGGCTTGCCCTGGGCACTGCTAGGGCGGGACCCATCCCAGGCTCAGCCAGGCCTCCCTAGGGCTTGTGCTGGCCTAGGCCCCTGCCAGCCAGCAGGAGCTCGACGGAACACAGTTCATTCGAGAAGGCCCCAGGGTGTTGCCGGTGTGTCTCTTGCACTGCTCGGAAGAAGCTGCAGGTCCAGAGGCTGTGTGTGCACGTGGCCACTGGGGCCTGAGGAGAGAAGAGGCATGAGCCCCCTTGCAAGCGGGACTCCTGCCACCTCGGAGTTGCCTGCCACACACCCCCCCTGCTGCCTGCGCTGTCTTCCCTGCTGGCAGGCCTCTGGGTGCCCCGGCCAGTCTATGCCAAGGAAGCAAGGTGCTTGCTCTCCCCTTGCTGGAAGCTCCTCCTACAGCCTTCTGGACCAGGGGACACATGCCCCCTGGACCAGCAGCCTGCAAGGAAGCTGCAGCTTAGCCATCCAGGAAGGCCCGCAGTACCAGGCAGGAAGCCCCCTGCTAAGGACAGCTTTGCCACGCCAAACCTTGGAGGAGCTCATGGAGGCCCGGGCCTGCAGCGTTTTCCACGGGAGAGCACTGGGTTGCCCAAAGCCTCCCCTGCGGCTTCGGAGCACCCTCCAGCCCCCACGCCCTGGCAACCCACTCTGTTGCCGGAGGGAAGTTCCAAGCAGGACGCTCTCGCTTGGGGAGCCAGGGTGCCTCCTGCTTGGAGAGTTGCTCAGGAACTCCTGTGGAGCGAGGCTTCCCCTCCCATGCTTGGCGGCCAGCAGATGGTGTCCTCGCTCCACCGAAAAACTCGCTGCTTTGAATTCAGCCGTGGATCTCCTAGCTGACGTCTCTGCCCCAAGCAGCAACTCCAGCGTGCACCCAGCCCCCAACAAGGAGAGTGCCTTTCCTGAGCGCTGCTATGCCATGGCAGCTCCGGGAAGGCCTCCTAGGGCCTCCTCTCCCCTCACACCGTCGTGCCATTCAGCCCACCCGGGGAGCAAAGGGCCCCCTGGGCAGGGCTCAGGGTGCAGCCCGTGTGTGGTTTCATGGCTGGGAAAGGGTAGATCCTGACGCTGGCTGCCGGCTTGCGAATGGGGCCGGAGGGCAAGAGCCGGCATTCGTTTCGTGGGAAGCGGGAGATCGGGGGTCTCCAAGCTGCACGCAGATCCCCTCCCTGGCTGCCCCTCTTGCTGCTTCCCGGCTGCCAAGCCTCTCTTCCCCACACGTGCGTCTCACCGAAAGGAGCAGGCTGCTTGCCATTCCTGGCAAGGGCCTCGTCCCACAGGCCCCGTTTCCTCGAAGGGGAGTGCACATTGACCCAGAGCCTCCAGAGGAGCTGCAGTCTCTCCAGCCACAGAGGCCTTGCAGCTGAGCCCAGGACAGCCTGCTGCGTGGAGGGCTTCGATGGGAGGGGGCCGTGCTTCCCTGGCGGGGGCTCTGGCTCACACTGCTTTCCGTGGGGAAACACTGTGTGCGCCAAGTGTCTCCCGGGTGCAGAAGATCTCTCCCCAGCGCCGGAGGTGCGGGGAACCCTCTCTGGACACAGAGCAGTGTTCTAGGCAGGCCTCCCAGGCTGGGAGAGCCTCCACTGCCCCAGCTGTCCAACGGCCTCAGGACCACACTTCTAGGGAGTGTGGGTCTGACAGGCAGGGCGGCCTGAGGGAGGAACGTGGATGGCAGGCCAAAGCCACTGCGCTGAGCATTGCCCCTGGAAGTCCCAGCTGCAGGCTCTCTGCTCCACGCCCAAGCTGGAGGGAGCCTGGACCCTGGCCTGCAGACCCAGGCTTGCCCTGGGCACTGCTAGGGCGGGACCCATCCCAGGCTCAGCCAGGCCTCCCTAGGGCTTGTGCTGGCCTAGGCCCCTGCCAGCCAGCAGGAGCTCGACGGAACACAGTTCATTCGAGAAGGCCCCAGGGTGTTGCCGGTGTGTCTCTTGCACTGCTCGGAAGAAGCTGCAGGTCCAGAGGCTGTGTGTGCACGTGGCCACTGGGGCCTGAGGAGAGAAGAGGCATGAGCCCCCTTGCAAGCGGGACTCCTGCCACCTCGGAGTTGCCTGCCACACACCCCCCCTGCTGCCTGCGCTGTCTTCCCTGCTGGCAGGCCTCTGGGTGCCCCGGCCAGTCTATGCCAAGGAAGCAAGGTGCTTGCTCTCCCCTTGCTGGAAGCTCCTCCTACAGCCTTCTGGACCAGGGGACACATGCCCCCTGGACCAGCAGCCTGCAAGGAAGCTGCAGCTTAGCCATCCAGGAAGGCCCGCAGTACCAGGCAGGAAGCCCCCTGCTAAGGACAGCTTTGCCACGCCAAACCTTGGAGGAGCTCATGGAGGCCCGGGCCTGCAGCGTTTTCCACGGGAGAGCACTGGGTTGCCCAAAGCCTCCCCTGCGGCTTCGGAGCACCCTCCAGCCCCCACGCCCTGGCAACCCACTCTGTTGCCGGAGGGAAGTTCCAAGCAGGACGCTCTCGCTTGGGGAGCCAGGGTGCCTCCTGCTTGGAGAGTTGCTCAGGAACTCCTGTGGAGCGAGGCTTCCCCTCCCATGCTTGGCGGCCAGCAGATGGTGTCCTCGCTCCACCGAAAAACTCGCTGCTTTGAATTCAGCCGTGGATCTCCTAGCTGACGTCTCTGCCCCAAGCAGCAACTCCAGCGTGCACCCAGCCCCCAACAAGGAGAGTGCCTTTCCTGAGCGCTGCTATGCCATGGCAGCTCCGGGAAGGCCTCCTAGGGCCTCCTCTCCCCTCACACCGTCGTGCCATTCAGCCCACCCGGGGAGCAAAGGGCCCCCTGGGCAGGGCTCAGGGTGCAGCCCGTGTGTGGTTTCATGGCTGGGAAAGGGTAGATCCTGACGCTGGCTGCCGGCTTGCGAATGGGGCCGGAGGGCAAGAGCCGGCATTCGTTTCGTGGGAAGCGGGAGATCGGGGGTCTCCAAGCTGCACGCAGATCCCCTCCCTGGCTGCCCCTCTTGCTGCTTCCCGGCTGCCAAGCCTCTCTTCCCCACACGTGCGTCTCACCGAAAGGAGCAGGCTGCTTGCCATTCCTGGCAAGGGCCTCGTCCCACAGGCCCCGTTTCCTCGAAGGGGAGTGCACATTGACCCAGAGCCTCCAGAGGAGCTGCAGTCTCTCCAGCCACAGAGGCCTTGCAGCTGAGCCCAGGACAGCCTGCTGCGTGGAGGGCTTCGATGGGAGGGGGCCGTGCTTCCCTGGCGGGGGCTCTGGCTCACACTGCTTTCCGTGGGGAAACACTGTGTGCGCCAAGTGTCTCCCGGGTGCAGAAGATCTCTCCCCAGCGCCGGAGGTGCGGGGAACCCTCTCTGGACACAGAGCAGTGTTCTAGGCAGGCCTCCCAGGCTGGGAGAGCCTCCACTGCCCCAGCTGTCCAACGGCCTCAGGACCACACTTCTAGGGAGTGTGGGTCTGACAGGCAGGGCGGCCTGAGGGAGGAACGTGGATGGCAGGCCAAAGCCACTGCGCTGAGCATTGCCCCTGGAAGTCCCAGCTGCAGGCTCTCTGCTCCACGCCCAAGCTGGAGGGAGCCTGGACCCTGGCCTGCAGACCCAGGCTTGCCCTGGGCACTGCTAGGGCGGGACCCATCCCAGGCTCAGCCAGGCCTCCCTAGGGCTTGTGCTGGCCTAGGCCCCTGCCAGCCAGCAGGAGCTCGACGGAACACAGTTCATTCGAGAAGGCCCCAGGGTGTTGCCGGTGTGTCTCTTGCACTGCTCGGAAGAAGCTGCAGGTCCAGAGGCTGTGTGTGCACGTGGCCACTGGGGCCTGAGGAGAGAAGAGGCATGAGCCCCCTTGCAAGCGGGACTCCTGCCACCTCGGAGTTGCCTGCCACACACCCCCCCTGCTGCCTGCGCTCTCTTCCCTGCTGGCAGGCCTCTGGGTGCCCCGGCCAGTCTATGCCAAGGAAGCAAGGTGCTTGCTCTCCCCTTGCTGGAAGCTCCTCCTACAGCCTTCTGGACCAGGGGACACATGCCCCCTGGACCAGCAGCCTGCAAGGAAGCTGCAGCTTAGCCATCCAGGAAGGCCCGCAGTACCAGGCAGGAAGCCCCCTGCTAAGGACAGCTTTGCCACGCCAAACCTTGGAGGAGCTCATGGAGGCCCGGGCCTGCAGCGTTTTCCACGGGAGAGCACTGGGTTGCCCAAAGCCTCCCCTGCGGCTTCGGAGCACCCTCCAGCCCCCACGCCCTGGCAACCCACTCTGTTGCCGGAGGGAAGTTCCAAGCAGGACGCTCTCGCTTGGGGAGCCAGGGTGCCTCCTGCTTGGAGAGTTGCTCAGGAACTCCTGTGGAGCGAGGCTTCCCCTCCCATGCTTGGCGGCCAGCAGATGGTGTCCTCGCTCCACCGAAAAACTCGCTGCTTTGAATTCAGCCGTGGATCTCCTAGCTGACGTCTCTGCCCCAAGCAGCAACTCCAGCGTGCACCCAGCCCCCAACAAGGAGAGTGCCTTTCCTGAGCGCTGCTATGCCATGGCAGCTCCGGGAAGGCCTCCTAGGGCCTCCTCTCCCCTCACACCGTCGTGCCATTCAGCCCACCCGGGGAGCAAAGGGCCCCCTGGGCAGGGCTCAGGGTGCAGCCCGTGTGTGGTTTCATGGCTGGGAAAGGGTAGATCCTGACGCTGGCTGCCGGCTTGCGAATGGGGCCGGAGGGCAAGAGCCGGCATTCGTTTCGTGGGAAGCGGGAGATCGGGGGTCTCCAAGCTGCACGCAGATCCCCTCCCTGGCTGCCCCTCTTGCTGCTTCCCGGCTGCCAAGCCTCTCTTCCCCACACGTGCGTCTCACCGAAAGGAGCAGGCTGCTTGCCATTCCTGGCAAGGGCCTCGTCCCACAGGCCCCGTTTCCTCGAAGGGGAGTGCACATTGACCCAGAGCCTCCAGAGGAGCTGCAGTCTCTCCAGCCACAGAGGCCTTGCAGCTGAGCCCAGGACAGCCTGCTGCGTGGAGGGCTTCGATGGGAGGGGGCCGTGCTTCCCTGGCGGGGGCTCTGGCTCACACTGCTTTCCGTGGGGAAACACTGTGTGCGCCAAGTGTCTCCCGGGTGCAGAAGATCTCTCCCCAGCGCCGGAGGTGCGGGGAACCCTCTCTGGACACAGAGCAGTGTTCTAGGCAGGCCTCCCAGGCTGGGAGAGCCTCCACTGCCCCAGCTGTCCAACGGCCTCAGGACCACACTTCTAGGGAGTGTGGGTCTGACAGGCAGGGCGGCCTGAGGGAGGAACGTGGATGGCAGGCCAAAGCCACTGCGCTGAGCATTGCCCCTGGAAGTCCCAGCTGCAGGCTCTCTGCTCCACGCCCAAGCTGGAGGGAGCCTGGACCCTGGCCTGCAGACCCAGGCTTGCCCTGGGCACTGCTAGGGCGGGACCCATCCCAGGCTCAGCCAGGCCTCCCTAGGGCTTGTGCTGGCCTAGGCCCCTGCCAGCCAGCAGGAGCTCGACGGAACACAGTTCATTCGAGAAGGCCCCAGGGTGTTGCCGGTGTGTCTCTTGCACTGCTCGGAAGAAGCTGCAGGTCCAGAGGCTGTGTGTGCACGTGGCCACTGGGGCCTGAGGAGAGAAGAGGCATGAGCCCCCTTGCAAGCGGGACTCCTGCCACCTCGGAGTTGCCTGCCACACACCCCCCCTGCTGCCTGCGCTGTCTTCCCTGCTGGCAGGCCTCTGGGTGCCCCGGCCAGTCTATGCCAAGGAAGCAAGCTGCTTGCTCTCCCCTTGCTGGAAGCTCCTCCTACAGCCTTCTGGACCAGGGGACACATGCCCCCTGGACCAGCAGCCTGCAAGGAAGCTGCAGCTTAGCCATCCAGGAAGGCCCGCAGTACCAGGCAGGAAGCCCCCTGCTAAGGACAGCTTTGCCACGCCAAACCTTGGAGGAGCTCATGGAGGCCCGGGCCTGCAGCGTTTTCCACGGGAGAGCACTGGGTTGCCCAAAGCCTCCCCTGCGGCTTCGGAGCACCCTCCAGCCCCCACGCCCTGGCAACCCACTCTGTTGCCGGAGGGAAGTTCCAAGCAGGACGCTCTCGCTTGGGGAGCCAGGGTGCCTCCTGCTTGGAGAGTTGCTCAGGAACTCCTGTGGAGCGAGGCTTCCCCTCCCATGCTTGGCGGCCAGCAGATGGTGTCCTCGCTCCACCGAAAAACTCGCTGCTTTGAATTCAGCCGTGGATCTCCTAGCTGACGTCTCTGCCCCAAGCAGCAACTCCAGCGTGCACCCAGCCCCCAACAAGGAGAGTGCCTTTCCTGAGCGCTGCTATGCCATGGCAGCTCCGGGAAGGCCTCCTAGGGCCTCCTCTCCCCTCACACCGTCGTGCCATTCAGCCCACCCGGGGAGCAAAGGGCCCCCTGGGCAGGGCTCAGGGTGCAGCCCGTGTGTGGTTTCATGGCTGGGAAAGGGTAGATCCTGACGCTGGCTGCCGGCTTGCGAATGGGGCCGGAGGGCAAGAGCCGGCATTCGTTTCGTGGGAAGCGGGAGATCGGGGGTCTCCAAGCTGCACGCAGATCCCCTCCCTGGCTGCCCCTCTTGCTGCTTCCCGGCTGCCAAGCCTCTCTTCCCCACACGTGCGTCTCACCGAAAGGAGCAGGCTGCTTGCCATTCCTGGCAAGGGCCTCGTCCCACAGGCCCCGTTTCCTCGAAGGGGAGTGCACATTGACCCAGAGCCTCCAGAGGAGCTGCAGTCTCTCCAGCCACAGAGGCCTTGCAGCTGAGCCCAGGACAGCCTGCTGCGTGGAGGGCTTCGATGGGAGGGGGCCGTGCTTCCCTGGCGGGGGCTCTGGCTCACACTGCTTTCCGTGGGGAAACACTGTGTGCGCCAAGTGTCTCCCGGGTGCAGAAGATCTCTCCCCAGCGCCGGAGGTGCGGGGAACCCTCTCTGGACACAGAGCAGTGTTCTAGGCAGGCCTCCCAGGCTGGGAGAGCCTCCACTGCCCCAGCTGTCCAACGGCCTCAGGACCACACTTCTAGGGAGTGTGGGTCTGACAGGCAGGGCGGCCTGAGGGAGGAACGTGGATGGCAGGCCAAAGCCACTGCGCTGAGCATTGCCCCTGGAAGTCCCAGCTGCAGGCTCTCTGCTCCACGCCCAAGCTGGAGGGAGCCTGGACCCTGGCCTGCAGACCCAGGCTTGCCCTGGGCACTGCTAGGGCGGGACCCATCCCAGGCTCAGCCAGGCCTCCCTAGGGCTTGTGCTGGCCTAGGCCCCTGCCAGCCAGCAGGAGCTCGACGGAACACAGTTCATTCGAGAAGGCCCCAGGGTGTTGCCGGTGTGTCTCTTGCACTGCTCGGAAGAAGCTGCAGGTCCAGAGGCTGTGTGTGCACGTGGCCACTGGGGCCTGAGGAGAGAAGAGGCATGAGCCCCCTTGCAAGCGGGACTCCTGCCACCTCGGAGTTGCCTGCCACACACCCCCCCTGCTGCCTGCGCTCTCTTCCCTGCTGGCAGGCCTCTGGGTGCCCCGGCCAGTCTATGCCAAGGAAGCAAGGTGCTTGCTCTCCCCTTGCTGGAAGCTCCTCCTACAGCCTTCTGGACCAGGGGACACATGCCCCCTGGACCAGCAGCCTGCAAGGAAGCTGCAGCTTAGCCATCCAGGAAGGCCCGCAGTACCAGGCAGGAAGCCCCCTGCTAAGGACAGCTTTGCCACGCCAAACCTTGGAGGAGCTCATGGAGGCCCGGGCCTGCAGCGTTTTCCACGGGAGAGCACTGGGTTGCCCAAAGCCTCCCCTGCGGCTTCGGAGCACCCTCCAGCCCCCACGCCCTGGCAACCCACTCTGTTGCCGGAGGGAAGTTCCAAGCAGGACGCTCTCGCTTGGGGAGCCAGGGTGCCTCCTGCTTGGAGAGTTGCTCAGGAACTCCTGTGGAGCGAGGCTTCCCCTCCCATGCTTGGCGGCCAGCAGATGGTGTCCTCGCTCCACCGAAAAACTCGCTGCTTTGAATTCAGCCGTGGATCTCCTAGCTGACGTCTCTGCCCCAAGCAGCAACTCCAGCGTGCACCCAGCCCCCAACAAGGAGAGTGCCTTTCCTGAGCGCTGCTATGCCATGGCAGCTCCGGGAAGGCCTCCTAGGGCCTCCTCTCCCCTCACACCGTCGTGCCATTCAGCCCACCCGGGGAGCAAAGGGCCCCCTGGGCAGGGCTCAGGGTGCAGCCCGTGTGTGGTTTCATGGCTGGGAAAGGGTAGATCCTGACGCTGGCTGCCGGCTTGCGAATGGGGCCGGAGGGCAAGAGCCGGCATTCGTTTCGTGGGAAGCGGGAGATCGGGGGTCTCCAAGCTGCACGCAGATCCCCTCCCTGGCTGCCCCTCTTGCTGCTTCCCGGCTGCCAAGCCTCTCTTCCCCACACGTGCGTCTCACCGAAAGGAGCAGGCTGCTTGCCATTCCTGGCAAGGGCCTCGTCCCACAGGCCCCGTTTCCTCGAAGGGGAGTGCACATTGACCCAGAGCCTCCAGAGGAGCTGCAGTCTCTCCAGCCACAGAGGCCTTGCAGCTGAGCCCAGGACAGCCTGCTGCGTGGAGGGCTTCGATGGGAGGGGGCCGTGCTTCCCTGGCGGGGGCTCTGGCTCACACTGCTTTCCGTGGGGAAACACTGTGTGCGCCAAGTGTCTCCCGGGTGCAGAAGATCTCTCCCCAGCGCCGGAGGTGCGGGGAACCCTCTCTGGACACAGAGCAGTGTTCTAGGCAGGCCTCCCAGGCTGGGAGAGCCTCCACTGCCCCAGCTGTCCAACGGCCTCAGGACCACACTTCTAGGGAGTGTGGGTCTGACAGGCAGGGCGGCCTGAGGGAGGAACGTGGATGGCAGGCCAAAGCCACTGCGCTGAGCATTGCCCCTGGAAGTCCCAGCTGCAGGCTCTCTGCTCCACGCCCAAGCTGGAGGGAGCCTGGACCCTGGCCTGCAGACCCAGGCTTGCCCTGGGCACTGCTAGGGCGGGACCCATCCCAGGCTCAGCCAGGCCTCCCTAGGGCTTGTGCTGGCCTAGGCCCCTGCCAGCCAGCAGGAGCTCGACGGAACACAGTTCATTCGAGAAGGCCCCAGGGTGTTGCCGGTGTGTCTCTTGCACTGCTCGGAAGAAGCTGCAGGTCCAGAGGCTGTGTGTGCACGTGGCCACTGGGGCCTGAGGAGAGAAGAGGCATGAGCCCCCTTGCAAGCGGGACTCCTGCCACCTCGGAGTTGCCTGCCACACACCCCCCCTGCTGCCTGCGCTGTCTTCCCTGCTGGCAGGCCTCTGGGTGCCCCGGCCAGTCTATGCCAAGGAAGCAAGGTGCTTGCTCTCCCCTTGCTGGAAGCTCCTCCTACAGCCTTCTGGACCAGGGGACACATGCCCCCTGGACCAGCAGCCTGCAAGGAAGCTGCAGCTTAGCCATCCAGGAAGGCCCGCAGTACCAGGCAGGAAGCCCCCTGCTAAGGACAGCTTTGCCACGCCAAACCTTGGAGGAGCTCATGGAGGCCCGGGCCTGCAGCGTTTTCCACGGGAGAGCACTGGGTTGCCCAAAGCCTCCCCTGCGGCTTCGGAGCACCCTCCAGCCCCCACGCCCTGGCAACCCACTCTGTTGCCGGAGGGAAGTTCCAAGCAGGACGCTCTCGCTTGGGGAGCCAGGGTGCCTCCTGCTTGGAGAGTTGCTCAGGAACTCCTGTGGAGCGAGGCTTCCCCTCCCATGCTTGGCGGCCAGCAGATGGTGTCCTCGCTCCACCGAAAAACTCGCTGCTTTGAATTCAGCCGTGGATCTCCTAGCTGACGTCTCTGCCCCAAGCAGCAACTCCAGCGTGCACCCAGCCCCCAACAAGGAGAGTGCCTTTCCTGAGCGCTGCTATGCCATGGCAGCTCCGGGAAGGCCTCCTAGGGCCTCCTCTCCCCTCACACCGTCGTGCCATTCAGCCCACCCGGGGAGCAAAGGGCCCCCTGGGCAGGGCTCAGGGTGCAGCCCGTGTGTGGTTTCATGGCTGGGAAAGGGTAGATCCTGACGCTGGCTGCCGGCTTGCGAATGGGGCCGGAGGGCAAGAGCCGGCATTCGTTTCGTGGGAAGCGGGAGATCGGGGGTCTCCAAGCTGCACGCAGATCCCCTCCCTGGCTGCCCCTCTTGCTGCTTCCCGGCTGCCAAGCCTCTCTTCCCCACACGTGCGTCTCACCGAAAGGAGCAGGCTGCTTGCCATTCCTGGCAAGGGCTTCGTCCCACAGGCCCCGTTTCCTCGAAGGGGAGTGCACATTGACCCAGAGCCTCCAGAGGAGCTGCAGTCTCTCCAGCCACAGAGGCCTTGCAGCTGAGCCCAGGACAGCCTGCTGCGTGGAGGGCTTCGATGGGAGGGGGCCGTGCTTCCCTGGCGGGGGCTCTGGCTCACACTGCTTTCCGTGGGGAAACACTGTGTGCGCCAAGGGTCTCCCGGGTGCAGAAGATCTCTCCCCAGCGCCGGAGGTGCGGGGAACCCTCTCTGGACACAGAGCAGTGTTCTAGGCAGGCCTCCCAGGCTGGGAGAGCCTCCACTGCCCCAGCTGTCCAACGGCCTCAGGACCACACTTCTAGGGAGTGTGGGTCTGACAGGCAGGGCGGCCTGAGGGAGGAACGTGGATGGCAGGCCAAAGCCACTGCGCTGAGCATTGCCCCTGGAAGTCCCAGCTGCAGGCTCTCTGCTCCACGCCCAAGCTGGAGGGAGCCTGGACCCTGGCCTGCAGACCCAGGCTTGCCCTGGGCACTGCTAGGGCGGGACCCATCCCAGGCTCAGCCAGGCCTCCCTAGGGCTTGTGCTGGCCTAGGCCCCTGCCAGCCAGCAGGAGCTCGACGGAACACAGTTCATTCGAGAAGGCCCCAGGGTGTTGCCGGTGTGTCTCTTGCACTGCTCGGAAGAAGCTGCAGGTCCAGAGGCTGTGTGTGCACGTGGCCACTGGGGCCTGAGGAGAGAAGAGGCATGAGCCCCCTTGCAAGCGGGACTCCTGCCACCTCGGAGTTGCCTGCCACACACCCCCCCTGCTGCCTGCGCTGTCTTCCCTGCTGGCAGGCCTCTGGGTGCCCCGGCCAGTCTATGCCAAGGAAGCAAGGTGCTTGCTCTCCCCTTGCTGGAAGCTCCTCCTACAGCCTTCTGGACCAGGGGACACATGCCCCCTGGACCAGCAGCCTGCAAGGAAGCTGCAGCTTAGCCATCCAGGAAGGCCCGCAGTACCAGGCAGGAAGCCCCCTGCTAAGGACAGCTTTGCCACGCCAAACCTTGGAGGAGCTCATGGAGGCCCGGGCCTGCAGCGTTTTCCACGGGAGAGCACTGGGTTGCCCAAAGCCTCCCCTGCGGCTTCGGAGCACCCTCCAGCCCCCACGCCCTGGCAACCCACTCTGTTGCCGGAGGGAAGTTCCAAGCAGGACGCTCTCGCTTGGGGAGCCAGGGTGCCTCCTGCTTGGAGAGTTGCTCAGGAACTCCTGTGGAGCGAGGCTTCCCCTCCCATGCTTGGCGGCCAGCAGATGGTGTCCTCGCTCCACCGAAAAACTCGCTGCTTTGAATTCAGCCGTGGATCTCCTAGCTGACGTCTCTGCCCCAAGCAGCAACTCCAGCGTGCACCCAGCCCCCAACAAGGAGAGTGCCTTTCCTGAGCGCTGCTATGCCATGGCAGCTCCGGGAAGGCCTCCTAGGGCCTCCTCTCCCCTCACACCGTCGTGCCATTCAGCCCACCCGGGGAGCAAAGGGCCCCCTGGGCAGGGCTCAGGGTGCAGCCCGTGTGTGGTTTCATGGCTGGGAAAGGGTAGATCCTGACGCTGGCTGCCGGCTTGCGAATGGGGCCGGAGGGCAAGAGCCGGCATTCGTTTCGTGGGAAGCGGGAGATCGGGGGTCTCCAAGCTGCACGCAGATCCCCTCCCTGGCTGCCCCTCTTGCTGCTTCCCGGCTGCCAAGCCTCTCTTCCCCACACGTGCGTCTCACCGAAAGGAGCAGGCTGCTTGCCATTCCTGGCAAGGGCCTCGTCCCACAGGCCCCGTTTCCTCGAAGGGGAGTGCACATTGACCCAGAGCCTCCAGAGGAGCTGCAGTCTCTCCAGCCACAGAGGCCTTGCAGCTGAGCCCAGGACAGCCTGCTGCGTGGAGGGCTTCGATGGGAGGGGGCCGTGCTTCCCTGGCGGGGGCTCTGGCTCACACTGCTTTCCGTGGGGAAACACTGTGTGCGCCAAGTGTCTCCCGGGTGCAGAAGATCTCTCCCCAGCGCCGGAGGTGCGGGGAACCCTCTCTGGACACAGAGCAGTGTTCTAGGCAGGCCTCCCAGGCTGGGAGAGCCTCCACTGCCCCAGCTGTCCAACGGCCTCAGGACCACACTTCTAGGGAGTGTGGGTCTGACAGGCAGGGCGGCCTGAGGGAGGAACGTGGATGGCAGGCCAAAGCCACTGCGCTGAGCATTGCCCCTGGAAGTCCCAGCTGCAGGCTCTCTGCTCCACGCCCAAGCTGGAGGGAGCCTGGACCCTGGCCTGCAGACCCAGGCTTGCCCTGGGCACTGCTAGGGCGGGACCCATCCCAGGCTCAGCCAGGCCTCCCTAGGGCTTGTGCTGGCCTAGGCCCCTGCCAGCCAGCAGGAGCTCGACGGAACACAGTTCATTCGAGAAGGCCCCAGGGTGTTGCCGGTGTGTCTCTTGCACTGCTCGGAAGAAGCTGCAGGTCCAGAGGCTGTGTGTGCACGTGGCCACTGGGGCCTGAGGAGAGAAGAGGCATGAGCCCCCTTGCAAGCGGGACTCCTGCCACCTCGGAGTTGCCTGCCACACACCCCCCCTGCTGCCTGCGCTGTCTTCCCTGCTGGCAGGCCTCTGGGTGCCCCGGCCAGTCTATGCCAAGGAAGCAAGGTGCTTGCTCTCCCCTTGCTGGAAGCTCCTCCTACAGCCTTCTGGACCAGGGGACACATGCCCCCTGGACCAGCAGCCTGCAAGGAAGCTGCAGCTTAGCCATCCAGGAAGGCCCGCAGTACCAGGCAGGAAGCCCCCTGCTAAGGACAGCTTTGCCACGCCAAACCTTGGAGGAGCTCATGGAGGCCCGGGCCTGCAGCGTTTTCCACGGGAGAGCACTGGGTTGCCCAAAGCCTCCCCTGCGGCTTCGGAGCACCCTCCAGCCCCCACGCCCTGGCAACCCACTCTGTTGCCGGAGGGAAGTTCCAAGCAGGACGCTCTCGCTTGGGGAGCCAGGGTGCCTCCTGCTTGGAGAGTTGCTCAGGAACTCCTGTGGAGCGAGGCTTCCCCTCCCATGCTTGGCGGCCAGCAGATGGTGTCCTCGCTCCACCGAAAAACTCGCTGCTTTGAATTCAGCCGTGGATCTCCTAGCTGACGTCTCTGCCCCAAGCAGCAACTCCAGCGTGCACCCAGCCCCCAACAAGGAGAGTGCCTTTCCTGAGCGCTGCTATGCCATGGCAGCTCCGGGAAGGCCTCCTAGGGCCTCCTCTCCCCTCACACCGTCGTGCCATTCAGCCCACCCGGGGAGCAAAGGGCCCCCTGGGCAGGGCTCAGGGTGCAGCCCGTGTGTGGTTTCATGGCTGGGAAAGGGTAGATCCTGACGCTGGCTGCCGGCTTGCGAATGGGGCCGGAGGGCAAGAGCCGGCATTCGTTTCGTGGGAAGCGGGAGATCGGGGGTCTCCAAGCTGCACGCAGATCCCCTCCCTGGCTGCCCCTCTTGCTGCTTCCCGGCTGCCAAGCCTCTCTTCCCCACACGTGCGTCTCACCGAAAGGAGCAGGCTGCTTGCCATTCCTGGCAAGGGCCTCGTCCCACAGGCCCCGTTTCCTCGAAGGGGAGTGCACATTGACCCAGAGCCTCCAGAGGAGCTGCAGTCTCTCCAGCCACAGAGGCCTTGCAGCTGAGCCCAGGACAGCCTGCTGCGTGGAGGGCTTCGATGGGAGGGGGCCGTGCTTCCCTGGCGGGGGCTCTGGCTCACACTGCTTTCCGTGGGGAAACACTGTGTGCGCCAAGTGTCTCCCGGGTGCAGAAGATCTCTCCCCAGCGCCGGAGGTGCGGGGAACCCTCTCTGGACACAGAGCAGTGTTCTAGGCAGGCCTCCCAGGCTGGGAGAGCCTCCACTGCCCCAGCTGTCCAACGGCCTCAGGACCACACTTCTAGGGAGTGTGGGTCTGACAGGCAGGGCGGCCTGAGGGAGGAACGTGGATGGCAGGCCAAAGCCACTGCGCTGAGCATTGCCCCTGGAAGTCCCAGCTGCAGGCTCTCTGCTCCACGCCCAAGCTGGAGGGAGCCTGGACCCTGGCCTGCAGACCCAGGCTTGCCCTGGGCACTGCTAGGGCGGGACCCATCCCAGGCTCAGCCAGGCCTCCCTAGGGCTTGTGCTGGCCTAGGCCCCTGCCAGCCAGCAGGAGCTCGACGGAACACAGTTCATTCGAGAAGGCCCCAGGGTGTTGCCGGTGTGTCTCTTGCACTGCTCGGAAGAAGCTGCAGGTCCAGAGGCTGTGTGTGCACGTGG
The DNA here is from genome assembly GCF_030028045.1 of Hippopotamus amphibius kiboko. Lineage (NCBI taxonomy): Eukaryota > Metazoa > Chordata > Mammalia > Artiodactyla > Hippopotamidae > Hippopotamus > Hippopotamus amphibius. The sequence goes on from NC_080199.1 coordinate 45,553,689, forward strand.
CCACTGGGGCCTGAGGAGAGAAGAGGCATGAGCCCCCTTGCAAGCGGGACTCCTGCCACCTCGGAGTTGCCTGCCACACACCCCCCCTGCTGCCTGCGCTGTCTTCCCTGCTGGCAGGCCTCTGGGTGCCCCGGCCAGTCTATGCCAAGGAAGCAAGGTGCTTGCTCTCCCCTTGCTGGAAGCTCCTCCTACAGCCTTCTGGACCAGGGGACACATGCCCCCTGGACCAGCAGCCTGCAAGGAAGCTGCAGCTTAGCCATCCAGGAAGGCCCGCAGTACCAGGCAGGAAGCCCCCTGCTAAGGACAGCTTTGCCACGCCAAACCTTGGAGGAGCTCATGGAGGCCCGGGCCTGCAGCGTTTTCCACGGGAGAGCACTGGGTTGCCCAAAGCCTCCCCTGCGGCTTCGGAGCACCCTCCAGCCCCCACGCCCTGGCAACCCACTCTGTTGCCGGAGGGAAGTTCCAAGCAGGACGCTCTCGCTTGGGGAGCCAGGGTGCCTCCTGCTTGGAGAGTTGCTCAGGAACTCCTGTGGAGCGAGGCTTCCCCTCCCATGCTTGGCGGCCAGCAGATGGTGTCCTCGCTCCACCGAAAAACTCGCTGCTTTGAATTCAGCCGTGGATCTCCTAGCTGACGTCTCTGCCCCAAGCAGCAACTCCAGCGTGCACCCAGCCCCCAACAAGGAGAGTGCCTTTCCTGAGCGCTGCTATGCCATGGCAGCTCCGGGAAGGCCTCCTAGGGCCTCCTCTCCCCTCACACCGTCGTGCCATTCAGCCCACCCGGGGAGCAAAGGGCCCCCTGGGCAGGGCTCAGGGTGCAGCCCGTGTGTGGTTTCATGGCTGGGAAAGGGTAGATCCTGACGCTGGCTGCCGGCTTGCGAATGGGGCCGGAGGGCAAGAGCCGGCATTCGTTTCGTGGGAAGCGGGAGATCGGGGGTCTCCAAGCTGCACGCAGATCCCCTCCCTGGCTGCCCCTCTTGCTGCTTCCCGGCTGCCAAGCCTCTCTTCCCCACACGTGCGTCTCACCGAAAGGAGCAGGCTGCTTGCCATTCCTGGCAAGGGCCTCGTCCCACAGGCCCCGTTTCCTCGAAGGGGAGTGCACATTGACCCAGAGCCTCCAGAGGAGCTGCAGTCTCTCCAGCCACAGAGGCCTTGCAGCTGAGCCCAGGACAGCCTGCTGCGTGGAGGGCTTCGATGGGAGGGGGCCGTGCTTCCCTGGCGGGGGCTCTGGCTCACACTGCTTTCCGTGGGGAAACACTGTGTGCGCCAAGTGTCTCCCGGGTGCAGAAGATCTCTCCCCAGCGCCGGAGGTGCGGGGAACCCTCTCTGGACACAGAGCAGTGTTCTAGGCAGGCCTCCCAGGCTGGGAGAGCCTCCACTGCCCCAGCTGTCCAACGGCCTCAGGACCACACTTCTAGGGAGTGTGGGTCTGACAGGCAGGGCGGCCTGAGGGAGGAACGTGGATGGCAGGCCAAAGCCACTGCGCTGAGCATTGCCCCTGGAAGTCCCAGCTGCAGGCTCTCTGCTCCACGCCCAAGCTGGAGGGAGCCTGGACCCTGGCCTGCAGACCCAGGCTTGCCCTGGGCACTGCTAGGGCGGGACCCATCCCAGGCTCAGCCAGGCCTCCCTAGGGCTTGTGCTGGCCTAGGCCCCTGCCAGCCAGCAGGAGCTCGACGGAACACAGTTCATTCGAGAAGGCCCCAGGGTGTTGCCGGTGTGTCTCTTGCACTGCTCGGAAGAAGCTGCAGGTCCAGAGGCTGTGTGTGCACGTGGCCACTGGGGCCTGAGGAGAGAAGAGGCATGAGCCCCCTTGCAAGCGGGACTCCTGCCACCTCGGAGTTGCCTGCCACACACCCCCCCTGCTGCCTGCGCTGTCTTCCCTGCTGGCAGGCCTCTGGGTGCCCCGGCCAGTCTATGCCAAGGAAGCAAGGTGCTTGCTCTCCCCTTGCTGGAAGCTCCTCCTACAGCCTTCTGGACCAGGGGACACATGCCCCCTGGACCAGCAGCCTGCAAGGAAGCTGCAGCTTAGCCATCCAGGAAGGCCCGCAGTACCAGGCAGGAAGCCCCCTGCTAAGGACAGCTTTGCCACACCAAACCTTGGAGGAGCTCATGGAGGCCCGGGCCTGCAGCGTTTTCCACGGGAGAGCACTGGGTTGCCCAAAGCCTCCCCTGCGGCTTCGGAGCACCCTCCAGCCCCCACGCCCTGGCAACCCACTCTGTTGCCGGAGGGAAGTTCCAAGCAGGACGCTCTCGCTTGGGGAGCCAGGGTGCCTCCTGCTTGGAGAGTTGCTCAGGAACTCCTGTGGAGCGAGGCTTCCCCTCCCATGCTTGGCGGCCAGCAGATGGTGTCCTCGCTCCACCGAAAAACTCGCTGCTTTGAATTCAGCCGTGGATCTCCTAGCTGACGTCTCTGCCCCAAGCAGCAACTCCAGCGTGCACCCAGCCCCCAACAAGGAGAGTGCCTTTCCTGAGCGCTGCTATGCCATGGCAGCTCCGGGAAGGCCTCCTAGGGCCTCCTCTCCCCTCACACCGTCGTGCCATTCAGCCCACCCGGGGAGCAAAGGGCCCCCTGGGCAGGGCTCAGGGTGCAGCCCGTGTGTGGTTTCATGGCTGGGAAAGGGTAGATCCTGACGCTGGCTGCCGGCTTGCGAATGGGGCCGGAGGGCAAGAGCCGGCATTCGTTTCGTGGGAAGCGGGAGATCGGGGGTCTCCAAGCTGCACGCAGATCCCCTCCCTGGCTGCCCCTCTTGCTGCTTCCCGGCTGCCAAGCCTCTCTTCCCCACACGTGCGTCTCACCGAAAGGAGCAGGCTGCTTGCCATTCCTGGCAAGGGCCTCGTCCCACAGGCCCCGTTTCCTCGAAGGGGAGTGCACATTGACCCAGAGCCTCCAGAGGAGCTGCAGTCTCTCCAGCCACAGAGGCCTTGCAGCTGAGCCCAGGACAGCCTGCTGCGTGGAGGGCTTCGATGGGAGGGGGCCGTGCTTCCCTGGCGGGGGCTCTGGCTCACACTGCTTTCCGTGGGGAAACACTGTGTGCGCCAAGTGTCTCCCGGGTGCAGAAGATCTCTCCCCAGCGCCGGAGGTGCGGGGAACCCTCTCTGGACACAGAGCAGTGTTCTAGGCAGGCCTCCCAGGCTGGGAGAGCCTCCACTGCCCCAGCTGTCCAACGGCCTCAGGACCACACTTCTAGGGAGTGTGGGTCTGACAGGCAGGGCGGCCTGAGGGAGGAACGTGGATGGCAGGCCAAAGCCACTGCGCTGAGCATTGCCCCTGGAAGTCCCAGCTGCAGGCTCTCTGCTCCACGCCCAAGCTGGAGGGAGCCTGGACCCTGGCCTGCAGACCCAGGCTTGCCCTGGGCACTGCTAGGGCGGGACCCATCCCAGGCTCAGCCAGGCCTCCCTAGGGCTTGTGCTGGCCTAGGCCCCTGCCAGCCAGCAGGAGCTCGACGGAACACAGTTCATTCGAGAAGGCCCCAGGGTGTTGCCGGTGTGTCTCTTGCACTGCTCGGAAGAAGCTGCAGGTCCAGAGGCTGTGTGTGCACGTGGCCACTGGGGCCTGAGGAGAGAAGAGGCATGAGCCCCCTTGCAAGCGGGACTCCTGCCACCTCGGAGTTGCCTGCCACACACCCCCCCTGCTGCCTGCGCTGTCTTCCCTGCTGGCAGGCCTCTGGGTGCCCCGGCCAGTCTATGCCAAGGAAGCAAGGTGCTTGCTCTCCCCTTGCTGGAAGCTCCTCCTACAGCCTTCTGGACCAGGGGACACATGCCCCCTGGACCAGCAGCCTGCAAGGAAGCTGCAGCTTAGCCATCCAGGAAGGCCCGCAGTACCAGGCAGGAAGCCCCCTGCTAAGGACAGCTTTGCCACGCCAAACCTTGGAGGAGCTCATGGAGGCCCGGGCCTGCAGCGTTTTCCACGGGAGAGCACTGGGTTGCCCAAAGCCTCCCCTGCGGCTTCGGAGCACCCTCCAGCCCCCACGCCCTGGCAACCCACTCTGTTGCCGGAGGGAAGTTCCAAGCAGGACGCTCTCGCTTGGGGAGCCAGGGTGCCTCCTGCTTGGAGAGTTGCTCAGGAACTCCTGTGGAGCGAGGCTTCCCCTCCCATGCTTGGCGGCCAGCAGATGGTGTCCTCGCTCCACCGAAAAACTCGCTGCTTTGAATTCAGCCGTGGATCTCCTAGCTGACGTCTCTGCCCCAAGCAGCAACTCCAGCGTGCACCCAGCCCCCAACAAGGAGAGTGCCTTTCCTGAGCGCTGCTATGCCATGGCAGCTCCGGGAAGGCCTCCTAGGGCCTCCTCTCCCCTCACACCGTCGTGCCATTCAGCCCACCCGGGGAGCAAAGGGCCCCCTGGGCAGGGCTCAGGGTGCAGCCCGTGTGTGGTTTCATGGCTGGGAAAGGGTAGATCCTGACGCTGGCTGCCGGCTTGCGAATGGGGCCGGAGGGCAAGAGCCGGCATTCGTTTCGTGGGAAGCGGGAGATCGGGGGTCTCCAAGCTGCACGCAGATCCCCTCCCTGGCTGCCCCTCTTGCTGCTTCCCGGCTGCCAAGCCTCTCTTCCCCACACGTGCGTCTCACCGAAAGGAGCAGGCTGCTTGCCATTCCTGGCAAGGGCCTCGTCCCACAGGCCCCGTTTCCTCGAAGGGGAGTGCACATTGACCCAGAGCCTCCAGAGGAGCTGCAGTCTCTCCAGCCACAGAGGCCTTGCAGCTGAGCCCAGGACAGCCTGCTGCGTGGAGGGCTTCGATGGGAGGGGGCCGTGCTTCCCTGGCGGGGGCTCTGGCTCACACTGCTTTCCGTGGGGAAACACTGTGTGCGCCAAGGGTCTCCCGGGTGCAGAAGATCTCTCCCCAGCGCCGGAGGTGCGGGGAACCCTCTCTGGACACAGAGCAGTGTTCTAGGCAGGCCTCCCAGGCTGGGAGAGCCTCCACTGCCCCAGCTGTCCAACGGCCTCAGGACCACACTTCTAGGGAGTGTGGGTCTGACAGGCAGGGCGGCCTGAGGGAGGAACGTGGATGGCAGGCCAAAGCCACTGCGCTGAGCATTGCCCCTGGAAGTCCCAGCTGCAGGCTCTCTGCTCCACGCCCAAGCTGGAGGGAGCCTGGACCCTGGCCTGCAGACCCAGGCTTGCCCTGGGCACTGCTAGGGCGGGACCCATCCCAGGCTCAGCCAGGCCTCCCTAGGGCTTGTGCTGGCCTAGGCCCCTGCCAGCCAGCAGGAGCTCGACGGAACACAGTTCATTCGAGAAGGCCCCAGGGTGTTGCCGGTGTGTCTCTTGCACTGCTCGGAAGAAGCTGCAGGTCCAGAGGCTGTGTGTGCACGTGGCCACTGGGGCCTGAGGAGAGAAGAGGCATGAGCCCCCTTGCCAGCGGGACTCCTGCCACCTCGGAGTTGCCTGCCACACACCCCCCCCTGCTGCCTGCGCTGTCTTCCCTGCTGGCAGGCCTCTGGGTGCCCCGGCCAGTCTATGCCAAGGAAGCAAGGTGCTTGCTCTCCCCTTGCTGGAAGCTCCTCCTGCAGCCTTCTGGACCAGGGGACACATGCCCCCTGGACCAGCAGCCTGCAAGGAAGCTGCAGCTTAGCCATCCAGGAAGGCCCGCAGTACCAGGCAGGAAGCCCCCTGCTAAGGACAGCTTTGCCACGCCAAACCTTGGAGGAGCTCATGGAGGCCCGGGCCTGCAGCGTTTTCCACGGGAGAGCACTGGGTTGCCCAAAGCCTCCCCTGCGGCTTCGGAGCACCCTCCAGCCCCCACGCCCTGGCAACCCACTCTGTTGCCGGAGGGAAGTTCCAAGCAGGACGCTCTCGCTTGGGGAGCCAGGGTGCCTCCTGCTTGGAGAGTTGCTCAGGAACTCCTGTGGAGCGAGGCTTCCCCTCCCATGCTTGGCGGCCAGCAGATGGTGTCCTCGCTCCACCGAAAAACTCGCTGCTTTGAATTCAGCCGTGGATCTCCTAGCTGACGTCTCTGCCCCAAGCAGCAACTCCAGCGTGCACCCAGCCCCCAACAAGGAGAGTGCCTTTCCTGAGCGCTGCTATGCCATGGCAGCTCCGGGAAGGCCTCCTAGGGCCTCCTCTCCCCTCACACCGTCGTGCCATTCAGCCCACCCGGGGAGCAAAGGGCCCCCTGGGCAGGGCTCAGGGTGCAGCCCGTGTGTGGTTTCATGGCTGGGAAAGGGTAGATCCTGACGCTGGCTGCCGGCTTGCGAATGGGGCCGGAGGGCAAGAGCCGGCATTCGTTTCGTGGGAAGCGGGAGATCGGGGGTCTCCAAGCTGCACGCAGATCCCCTCCCTGGCTGCCCCTCTTGCTGCTTCCCGGCTGCCAAGCCTCTCTTCCCCACACGTGCGTCTCACCGAAAGGAGCAGGCTGCTTGCCATTCCTGGCAAGGGCCTCGTCCCACAGGCCCCGTTTCCTCGAAGGGGAGTGCACATTGACCCAGAGCCTCCAGAGGAGCTGCAGTCTCTCCAGCCACAGAGGCCTTGCAGCTGAGCCCAGGACAGCCTGCTGCGTGGAGGGCTTCGATGGGAGGGGGCCGTGCTTCCCTGGCGGGGGCTCTGGCTCACACTGCTTTCCGTGGGGAAACACTGTGTGCGCCAAGTGTCTCCCGGGTGCAGAAGATCTCTCCCCAGCGCCGGAGGTGCGGGGAACCCTCTCTGGACACAGAGCAGTGTTCTAGGCAGGCCTCCCAGGCTGGGAGAGCCTCCACTGCCCCAGCTGTCCAACGGCCTCAGGACCACACTTCTAGGGAGTGTGGGTCTGACAGGCAGGGCGGCCTGAGGGAGGAACGTGGATGGCAGGCCAAAGCCACTGCGCTGAGCATTGCCCCTGGAAGTCCCAGCTGCAGGCTCTCTGCTCCACGCCCAAGCTGGAGGGAGCCTGGACCCTGGCCTGCAGACCCAGGCTTGCCCTGGGCACTGCTAGGGCGGGACCCATCCCAGGCTCAGCCAGGCCTCCCTAGGGCTTGTGCTGGCCTAGGCCCCTGCCAGCCAGCAGGAGCTCGACGGAACACAGTTCATTCGAGAAGGCCCCAGGGTGTTGCCGGTGTGTCTCTTGCACTGCTCGGAAGAAGCTGCAGGTCCAGAGGCTGTGTGTGCACGTGGCCACTGGGGCCTGAGGAGAGAAGAGGCATGAGCCCCCTTGCAAGCGGGACTCCTGCCACCTCGGAGTTGCCTGCCACACACCCCCCCTGCTGCCTGCGCTGTCTTCCCTGCTGGCAGGCCTCTGGGTGCCCCGGCCAGTCTATGCCAAGGAAGCAAGGTGCTTGCTCTCCCCTTGCTGGAAGCTCCTCCTACAGCCTTCTGGACCAGGGGACACATGCCCCCTGGACCAGCAGCCTGCAAGGAAGCTGCAGCTTAGCCATCCAGGAAGGCCCGCAGTACCAGGCAGGAAGCCCCCTGCTAAGGACAGCTTTGCCACGCCAAACCTTGGAGGAGCTCATGGAGGCCCGGGCCTGCAGCGTTTTCCACGGGAGAGCACTGGGTTGCCCAAAGCCTCCCCTGCGGCTTCGGAGCACCCTCCAGCCCCCACGCCCTGGCAACCCACTCTGTTGCCGGAGGGAAGTTCCAAGCAGGACGCTCTCGCTTGGGGAGCCAGGGTGCCTCCTGCTTGGAGAGTTGCTCAGGAACTCCTGTGGAGCGAGGCTTCCCCTCCCATGCTTGGCGGCCAGCAGATGGTGTCCTCGCTCCACCGAAAAACTCGCTGCTTTGAATTCAGCCGTGGATCTCCTAGCTGACGTCTCTGCCCCAAGCAGCAACTCCAGCGTGCACCCAGCCCCCAACAAGGAGAGTGCCTTTCCTGAGCGCTGCTATGCCATGGCAGCTCCGGGAAGGCCTCCTAGGGCCTCCTCTCCCCTCACACCGTCGTGCCATTCAGCCCACCCGGGGAGCAAAGGGCCCCCTGGGCAGGGCTCAGGGTGCAGCCCGTGTGTGGTTTCATGGCTGGGAAAGGGTAGATCCTGACGCTGGCTGCCGGCTTGCGAATGGGGCCGGAGGGCAAGAGCCGGCATTCGTTTCGTGGGAAGCGGGAGATCGGGGGTCTCCAAGCTGCACGCAGATCCCCTCCCTGGCTGCCCCTCTTGCTGCTTCCCGGCTGCCAAGCCTCTCTTCCCCACACGTGCGTCTCACCGAAAGGAGCAGGCTGCTTGCCATTCCTGGCAAGGGCCTCGTCCCACAGGCCCCGTTTCCTCGAAGGGGAGTGCACATTGACCCAGAGCCTCCAGAGGAGCTGCAGTCTCTCCAGCCACAGAGGCCTTGCAGCTGAGCCCAGGACAGCCTGCTGCGTGGAGGGCTTCGATGGGAGGGGGCCGTGCTTCCCTGGCGGGGGCTCTGGCTCACACTGCTTTCCGTGGGGAAACACTGTGTGCGCCAAGGGTCTCCCGGGTGCAGAAGATCTCTCCCCAGCGCCGGAGGTGCGGGGAACCCTCTCTGGACACAGAGCAGTGTTCTAGGCAGGCCTCCCAGGCTGGGAGAGCCTCCACTGCCCCAGCTGTCCAACGGCCTCAGGACCACACTTCTAGGGAGTGTGGGTCTGACAGGCAGGGCGGCCTGAGGGAGGAACGTGGATGGCAGGCCAAAGCCACTGCGCTGAGCATTGCCCCTGGAAGTCCCAGCTGCAGGCTCTCTGCTCCACGCCCAAGCTGGAGGGAGCCTGGACCCTGGCCTGCAGACCCAGGCTTGCCCTGGGCACTGCTAGGGCGGGACCCATCCCAGGCTCAGCCAGGCCTCCCTAGGGCTTGTGCTGGCCTAGGCCCCTGCCAGCCAGCAGGAGCTCGACGGAACACAGTTCATTCGAGAAGGCCCCAGGGTGTTGCCGGTGTGTCTCTTGCACTGCTCGGAAGAAGCTGCAGGTCCAGAGGCTGTGTGTGCACGTGGCCACTGGGGCCTGAGGAGAGAAGAGGCATGAGCCCCCTTGCCAGCGGGACTCCTGCCACCTCGGAGTTGCCTGCCACACACCCCCCCCTGCTGCCTGCGCTGTCTTCCCTGCTGGCAGGCCTCTGGGTGCCCCGGCCAGTCTATGCCAAGGAAGCAAGGTGCTTGCTCTCCCCTTGCTGGAAGCTCCTCCTGCAGCCTTCTGGACCAGGGGACACATGCCCCCTGGACCAGCAGCCTGCAAGGAAGCTGCAGCTTAGCCATCCAGGAAGGCCCGCAGTACCAGGCAGGAAGCCCCCTGCTAAGGACAGCTTTGCCACGCCAAACCTTGGAGGAGCTCATGGAGGCCCGGGCCTGCAGCGTTTTCCACGGGAGAGCACTGGGTTGCCCAAAGCCTCCCCTGCGGCTTCGGAGCACCCTCCAGCCCCCACGCCCTGGCAACCCACTCTGTTGCCGGAGGGAAGTTCCAAGCAGGACGCTCTCGCTTGGGGAGCCAGGGTGCCTCCTGCTTGGAGAGTTGCTCAGGAACTCCTGTGGAGCGAGGCTTCCCCTCCCATGCTTGGCGGCCAGCAGATGGTGTCCTCGCTCCACCGAAAAACTCGCTGCTTTGAATTCAGCCGTGGATCTCCTAGCTGACGTCTCTGCCCCAAGCAGCAACTCCAGCGTGCACCCAGCCCCCAACAAGGAGAGTGCCTTTCCTGAGCGC